>NW_027274943.1:0-74825 GCF_030028105.1 Mobula birostris
AGAGACACTGTGTGACACAGCGTATTAGAGACACTGTGTGTACAACAGTGTATTAGAGACACTGTGTGTGAGACAGTGTATTAGAGACACTGTGAGAGACAGTGTATTAGAGACACTGTGAGACAGTGTATTAGAGACACAGTGTGTGAGAAAGTGTATTAGAGACAGTGTGTGAGACAGTGTATTAGAGACTCTGTGCGTGAGAGACAGTGTATTAGAGACACTGTGTGTGTGAGACAGTGTATTAGAGACACTGTGTGTGAGACAGTGCATTAGAGACAGTGTGTGTGACACAGTGTATCAGAGACACTGTGTGTGAGAGATAGTGTATTAGAGACACTGTGTGTGAGAGACAGTGTATTAGAGACACTGTGTGTGAGACAGTGCATGAGAGACACTGTGTGTACAATAGTGTATTAGAGACACAGTGTGAGAGACAGTGTATTAGAGACACTGTGAGAGACAGTGTATTAGAGACACTGTGTGAGAGACATTGTATTAGCGACACTGTGTGTGACACAGCGTATTAGAGACACTGTGTGAGACAGCTTATTAGAGACACTGGGTGAGACAGCGTATTGGAGACACTGTGTGTGAGAGACAGTGTAGTAGAGACACTGTGTGTGAGAGACAGTGTATTAGAGACACTGTGAGTGTGAGGCAGTGTATTAGAGACACTGTGTGTGAGACAGTGCATTAGAGACAGTGTGTGTGACACAGGGTATTAGAGACACTGTGTGTGAGAGATAGTGTATTAGAGACACTGTCTGTGAGAGACAGTGTATTAGAGACAGTGTGTGACAGTGTATTAGAGACACCGTGTGAGAGAGTGTGTATTAGAGACACCATGTGTGAGACAGTGCATTAGAGACACTGTGTGTGAGACAGTGTATGAGAGACACTGTGATAGACAGTGTATTAGAGACACTGTGTGTGAGACAGTGTACTAGAGACACTGTGTGTGAGACAGTGTATTAGAGACAGTGTTTGAGACAGTGTATTAGAGACACTGTGTGTGAGACAGTACATTACAGACACCGTGTGTGGGACAGTGCATTAGAGACCGTGTCTGTGACACAGTGTATTAGAGACACTGTGTGTGAGAGATAGTGTATTAGAGACACTGTGTGTGACAGATAGTGTATTAGAGACACTGTGTCTGAGAGACAGTGTATTAGAGACACTGTGTCTGAGAGACAGTGTATTAGAGACACTGTGTGTGAGACAGTGTATTAGAGACACAGTGTTTGATACAGTGTATTAGAGACACCGTGTTTGAGACAGTGCATTAGAGACACTGTGTATGAGACAGTGTATTAGAGACACCGTGTTTGAGACAGTGTATTAGAGACACAGTGTTTGAGACAGTGTATTAAAGACACCGTGTGTGAGACAGTGTATTAGAGACACTGTGTGAGTGAGACAGTGCATTATAATCACTCTGTGTGAGACAGTGTATTAGAGACACTGTGTGAGACAGTGTATTAGAGACACTGTGTGTGAGACAGTGCATTAGAGACAGTGTGTGTGACACAGTGTATCAGAGACACTGTGTGTGAGAGATAGTGTATTAGAGACACTGTGTGTGAGAGACAGTGTATTAGAGACACTGTCAGTGAGAGACAGTGCATTAGAGACACTGTGCGTGAGACAGTGCATGAGAGACAATGTGAGACAGTGTATTAGAGACACTGTGTGTACAATAGTGTATTAGAGACACTGTGTGTGAGACATTGTATTAGAGACACTGTGAGAGACAGTGTATTAGAGACACTGTGAGAGACAGTGTATTAGAGACACTGTTGGAGAGACAGTGTATTAGCGACACTGTGTGTGAGACACTGTGAGTGAGAAAGTGTATTAGAGACTGTGTGTGAGACAGTGTATTAGAGACACTGTGTGTGAGACAGTGCATTAGAGACACCGTGTGTGGGACAGTGCATTACAGACACCGTGTGAGAGACAGTGTATTAGAGACACCGTGTGAGTGAGACAGTGTATTAGAGACACTGTGTGTGAGACAGTGTATTAGAGACACTGTGTGTGAGACAGCGTATTAGAGACACTGTGAGGCAGCGTATTAGAGACACTGTGTGAGACAGCGTATTAGAGACACTGTGTGTGAGAGACAGTGTATTAGAGACACTGTGTGTGTGAGACAGTGTATTAGAGACTGTGTGTGAGACAGCGTATTAGAGACTCTGTGTGAGACAGTGTATTAGAGACACTGTGTGAGACAGATAGTGTATTAGAGACACTGTGTCTGAGAGACAGTGTATTAGAGACACTGTGTCTGAGAGACAGTGTATTAGAGACACTGTGTGTGAGACAGTGTATTAGAGACACAGTGTTTGATACAGTGTATTAGAGACACCGTGTTTGAGACAGTGCATTAGAGACACTGTGTATGAGACAGTGTATTAGAGACACCGTGTTTGAGACAGTGTATTAGAGACACCGTGTTTGAGACAGTGTATTAAAGACACCGTGTGTGAGACAGTGTATTAGAGACACTGTGTGAGTGAGACAGTGCATTATAATCACTCTGTGTGAGACAGTGTATTAGAGACACTGTGTGAGACAGCGTATTAGAGACACTGTGTGTGAGAGACAGTGTATTAGAGACACTGTGTGTGTGAGACAGTGTATTAGAGACTGTGTGTGAGACAGCGTATTAGAGACACTGTGTGAGAGATAGTGTATAAAAGACACTGTGTGTGATAGTGTACTAGAGACACTGCGTGTGAGAGACAGTGCATTAGAGACACTGTGTGTGACACAGTGTATTAGAGACACTCTGTGTGAGACAGTGTATTAGAGACTGTGTGTGAGACAGCGTATTAGAGACACTGTGTGAGACAGCGAATTAGAGACACTGTGTGAGACAGCGTCTTAGAGACAGTGTATGAGACAGTGTATTAGAGACACTGTGAGAGACAGTGTATTAGAGACACTGTGAGAGTGAGACAGTGTATTAGAGACACTGTGTGTGAGACAGCGTAGTAGAGACACTGTGAGACAGCGTATTAGAGGCACTGTGTGAGACAGCGTATTAGAGACACTGTGTGTGAGAGACAGTGTATTAGAGACACTGTGTGTGAGACAGGGCATTAGAGACAGTGTGTGTGACACAGGGTATTAGAGACACTGTGTGTGAGAGATAGTGCATTAGAGACACTGTGTGTGAGAGACAGTGTATTAGAGACACTGTGTGTGAGACAGTGTATTAGAGACAGTGTGTGACAGTGTATTAGAGACACCGTGTGAGAGAGTGTGTATTAGAGACACCATGTGTGAGACAGTGCATTAGAGACACTGTATGTGAGACAGTGTATTAGAGACACCGTTTTTGAGACAGTGTATTAGAGACACTGTGTGTGAGACAGTGCATTAGGGACACTGTGTGTGAGACAGTGCATTAGAGACACCGTGTATGAGACAGTGTATTAGAGACTGTGTGTGAGACAGCGTATTAGAGACACTGTGTGAGACAGCATATTAGAGACACTGTGTGAGACAGCGTATTAGAGACACTGTGTGTACAACAGTGTATTAGAGACACTGTGTGTGAGACAGTGTATTAGAGACACTGTGAGAGACAGTGTATTAGAGACACTGTGAGACAGTGTATTAGAGACACTGTGTGTGAGAAAGTGTATTAGAGACAGTGTGTGAGACAGTGTATTAGAGACACTGTGCGTGAGAGACAGTGTATTAGAGACACTGTGTGTGTGAGACAGTGTATTAGAGACACTGTGTGTGAGACAGTGCATTAGAGACAGTGTGTGTGACACAGTGTATCAGAGACACTATGTGTGAGTGATAGTGTATTAGAGACACTGTGTGTGAGAGACAGTGTATTAGAGACACTGTGTGTGAGACAGTGCATTAGAGACACTGTGTCTGAGACAGTGCATGAGAGACACTGTGTGTACAATAGTGTATTAGAGACACTGTGTGAGAGACAGTGTATTACAGACACTGTGAGAGACAGTGTATTAGAGACACTGTGTGAGAGACAGTGTATTAGCGACACTGTGTGTGAGACAGTGTATTAGAGACACTCTGTGTGAGAAAGTGTATTACAGACAGTGTGTGAGACAGTGTATTAGAAACACTGTGTGTGAGACAGTGCATTAGAGACACCGTGTGTGGGACAGTGCATTACAGACACCGTGTGTGAGACAGTGTATTAGAGACACCGTGTGAGAGACAGTGTATTAGAGACACCGTGTGAGTGAGACAGTGTATTAGAGACACTGTGTGTGAGACAGCGTATTAGAGACACTGTGAGACAGCGTATTAGAGACACTGTGTGTGAGAGACAGTGTATTAGAGACACTGTGTGTGAGAGACAGTGTATTGGAGCACTGTGTCTGTGAGACAGTGTATTAGAGACACTGTGTGTGAGACAGTGCATTAGAGACAGTGCGTGTGACACAGGGTATTAGAGACACTGTGTGTGAGAGATAGTGTATTAGAGACACTGTCTGTGAGAGACAGTGTATTAGAGACACTGTCTGTGAGAGACAGTGTATTAGAGACAGTGTGTGACAGTGTATTAGACACACCGTGTGAGAGAGTGTGTATTAGAGACACCATGTGTGAGACAGTGCATTAGAGACACTGTGTGTGAGACAGTGTGTTAGAGACACTGTGTGCACAACAGTGTATTAGAGACACTGTGTGTGAAACAGTGTATTAGAGACAATGTGAGAGACAGTGCATTAGAGACACTGTGAGAGACAGTGTATTAGAGACACTGTGTGTGAGACAGTGTACTATAGACACTGTGTGTGAGACAGTGTATTAGAGACAGTGTTTCAGACAGTGTATTAGAGACACTGTGTGTGAGACAGTACATTAGAGACACCGTGTGTGGGACAGTGCATTAGAGACCGTGTCTGTGACACAGTGTATTAGAGACACTGTCTGTGAGAGATAGTGTATTAGAGACACTGTGTGTGACAGATATTGTATTAGAGACACTGTGTCTGAGAGACAGTGTATTAGAGACACTGTGTGTCAGACAGTGTATTAGAGACACAGTGTTTGATACAGTGTATTAGAGACACCGTGTTTGAGACAGTGCATTAGAGACACTGTGTATGAGACAGTGAATTAGAGACACCGTGTTTGAGACAGTGTATTAGAGACACCGTGTTTGAGACAGTGTATTAAAGACACCGTGTGTGAGACAGTGTATTAGAGACACTGTGTAAGTGAGACAGTGTATTAGAATCACTCTGTGTCAGCCAGTGTATTAGAGACACTGTGTGAGACAGTGTATTAGAGACACTGTGTGTGAGACAGTGTATTAGAGACACTGTGAGAGACAGTGTATTAGAGACACTGTGAGAGACAGTGTATTAGAGACACTGTTGGAGAGACAGCGTATTAGCGACACTGTGTGTGAGACACTGTGAGTGAGAAAGTGTATTAGAGACTGTGTGTGAGACAGTGTATTAGGGACACCGTGTGTGAGACAGTGCATTAGAGACACCGTGTGTGGGACAGTGCATTACAGACACCGTGTGTGAGGCAGTGTATTAGAGACACCGTGTGAGAGACAGTGTACTAGAGACAACGTGTGAGTGAGACAGTGTATTAGAGACACTGTGTGTGAGACAGTGTATTAGAGACACTGTGTGTGAGACAGCGTATTAGAGACACTGTGAGGCTGCGTATTAGAGACACTGTGTGAGACAGCGTAATAGAGACACTGTGTGTGAGAGACAGTGTATTAGAGACAGTGTGTGTGTGAGACAGTGTATTAGAGACTGTGTGTGAGACAGCGTATTAGAGACTCTGTGTGAGACAGTGTATTAGAGACACTGTGTGAGACAGCGTATTAGAGACACTGTGTGAGACAGCGTCTTAGAGACAGTGTATGAGACAGTGTATTAGAGACACTGTGAGAGACAGTGTATTAGAGACACTGTGAGAGTGAGACAGTGTATTAGAGACACTGTGTGTGAGACAGCGTAGTAGAGACACTGTGAGACAGCGTATTAGAGGCACTGTGTGAGACAGCGTATTAGAGACACTGTGTGTGAGAGACAGTGTATTAGAGACACTGTGTGTGAGACAGGGCATTAGAGACAGTGTGTGTGACACAGGGTATTAGAGACACTGTGTGTGAGAGATAGTGCATTAGAGACACTGTGTGTGAGAGACAGTGTATTAGAGACACTGTGTGTGAGACAGTGTATTAGAGACAGTGTGTGACAGTGTATTAGAGACACCGTGTGAGAGAGTGTGTATTAGAGACACCATGTGTGAGACAGTGCATTAGAGACACTGTATGTGAGACAGTGTATTAGAGACACCGTGTTTGAGACAGTGTATTAGAGACACTGTGTGTGAGACAGTGCATTAGGGACACTGTGTGTGAGACAGTGCATTAGAGACACCGTGTATGAGACAGTGTATTAGAGACTGTGTGTGAGACAGCGTATTAGAGACACTGTGTGAGACAGCGTATTAGAGACACTGTGTGAGACAGCGTATTAGAGACACTGTGTGTACAACAGTGTATTAGAGACACTGTGTGTGAGACAGTGTATTAGAGACACTGTGAGAGACAGTGTATTAGAGACACTGTGAGACAGTGTATTAGAGACACTGTGTGTGAGAAAGTGTATTAGAGACAGTGTGTGAGACAGTGTATTAGAGACACTGTGCATGAGAGACAGTGTATTAGAGACACTGTGTGTGAGAAAGTGTATTACAGACAGTGTGTGAGACAGTGTATTAGAAACACTGTGTGTGAGACAGTGCATTAGAGACACCGTGTGTGGGACAGTGCATTACAGACACCGTGTGTGAGAAAGTGTATTAGAGACACTGTGAGGCAGCGTATTAGAGACACTGTGTGAGACAGCGTATTAGAGACACTGTGTGTGAGAGACAGTGTATTAGAGACACTGTGTGTGTGAGACAGTGTATTAGAGACTGTGTGTGAGACAGCGTATTAGAGACTCTGTGTGAGACAGTGTATTAGAGACACTGTGTGAGACAGATAGTGTATTAGAGACACTGTGTCTGAGAGACAGTGTATTAGAGACACTGTGTCTGAGAGACAGTGTATTAGAGACACTGTGTGTGAGACAGTGTATTAGAGACACAGTGTTTGATACAGTGTATTAGAGACACCGTGTTTGAGACAGTGCATTAGAGACACTGTGTATGAGACAGTGTATTAGAGACACCGTGTTTGAGACAGTGTATTAGAGACACCGTGTTTGAGACAGTGTATTAAAGACACCGTGTGTGAGACAGTGTATTAGAGACACTGTGTGAGTGAGACAGTGCATTATAATCACTCTGTGTGAGACAGTGTATTAGAGACACTGTGTGAGACAGCGTATTAGAGACACTGTGTGTGAGAGACAGTGTATTAGAGACACTGTGTGTGTGAGACAGTGTATTAGAGACTGTGTGTGAGACAGCGTATTAGAGACACTGTGTGAGAGATAGTGTATAAAAGACACTGTGTGTGATAGTGTACTAGAGACACTGCGTGTGAGAGACAGTGCATTAGAGACACTGTGTGTGACACAGTGTATTAGAGACACTCTGTGTGAGACAGTGTATTAGAGACTGTGTGTGAGACAGCGTATTAGAGACACTGTGTGAGACAGCGAATTAGAGACACTGTGTGAGACAGCGTCTTAGAGACAGTGTATGAGACAGTGTATTAGAGACACTGTGAGAGACAGTGTATTAGAGACACTGTGAGAGTGAGACAGTGTATTAGAGACACTGTGTGTGAGACAGCGTAGTAGAGACACTGTGAGACAGCGTATTAGAGGCACTGTGTGAGACAGCGTATTAGAGACACTGTGTGTGAGAGACAGTGTATTAGAGACACTGTGTGTGAGACAGGGCATTAGAGACAGTGTGTGTGACACAGGGTATTAGAGACACTGTGTGTGAGAGATAGTGCATTAGAGACACTGTGTGTGAGAGACAGTGTATTAGAGACACTGTGTGTGAGACAGTGTATTAGAGACAGTGTGTGACAGTGTATTAGAGACACCGTGTGAGAGAGTGTGTATTAGAGACACCATGTGTGAGACAGTGCATTAGAGACACTGTATGTGAGACAGTGTATTAGAGACACCGTTTTTGAGACAGTGTATTAGAGACACTGTGTGTGAGACAGTGCATTAGGGACACTGTGTGTGAGACAGTGCATTAGAGACACCGTGTATGAGACAGTGTATTAGAGACTGTGTGTGAGACAGCGTATTAGAGACACTGTGTGAGACAGCATATTAGAGACACTGTGTGAGACAGCGTATTAGAGACACTGTGTGTACAACAGTGTATTAGAGACACTGTGTGTGAGACAGTGTATTAGAGACACTGTGAGAGACAGTGTATTAGAGACACTGTGAGACAGTGTATTAGAGACACTGTGTGTGAGAAAGTGTATTAGAGACAGTGTGTGAGACAGTGTATTAGAGACACTGTGCGTGAGAGACAGTGTATTAGAGACACTGTGTGTGTGAGACAGTGTATTAGAGACACTGTGTGTGAGACAGTGCATTAGAGACAGTGTGTGTGACACAGTGTATCAGAGACACTATGTGTGAGTGATAGTGTATTAGAGACACTGTGTGTGAGAGACAGTGTATTAGAGACACTGTGTGTGAGACAGTGCATTAGAGACACTGTGTCTGAGACAGTGCATGAGAGACACTGTGTGTACAATAGTGTATTAGAGACACTGTGTGAGAGACAGTGTATTACAGACACTGTGAGAGACAGTGTATTAGAGACACTGTGTGAGAGACAGTGTATTAGCGACACTGTGTGTGAGACAGTGTATTAGAGACACTCTGTGTGAGAAAGTGTATTACAGACAGTGTGTGAGACAGTGTATTAGAAACACTGTGTGTGAGACAGTGCATTAGAGACACCGTGTGTGGGACAGTGCATTACAGACACCGTGTGTGAGACAGTGTATTAGAGACACCGTGTGAGAGACAGTGTATTAGAGACACCGTGTGAGTGAGACAGTGTATTAGAGACACTGTGTGTGAGACAGCGTATTAGAGACACTGTGAGACAGCGTATTAGAGACACTGTGTGTGAGAGACAGTGTATTAGAGACACTGTGTGTGAGAGACAGTGTATTGGAGCACTGTGTCTGTGAGACAGTGTATTAGAGACACTGTGTGTGAGACAGTGCATTAGAGACAGTGCGTGTGACACAGGGTATTAGAGACACTGTGTGTGAGAGATAGTGTATTAGAGACACTGTCTGTGAGAGACAGTGTATTAGAGACACTGTCTGTGAGAGACAGTGTATTAGAGACAGTGTGTGACAGTGTATTAGACACACCGTGTGAGAGAGTGTGTATTAGAGACACCATGTGTGAGACAGTGCATTAGAGACACTGTGTGTGAGACAGTGTGTTAGAGACACTGTGTGCACAACAGTGTATTAGAGACACTGTGTGTGAAACAGACAGTGTGTTAGAGACACTGTGTGCACAACAGTGTATTAGAGACACTGTGTGTGAAACAGTGTATTAGAGACAATGTGAGAGACAGTGCATTAGAGACACTGTGAGAGACAGTGTATTAGAGACACTGTGTGTGAGACAGTGTACTATAGACACTGTGTGTGAGACAGTGTATTAGAGACAGTGTTTCAGACAGTGTATTAGAGACACTGTGTGTGAGACAGTACATTAGAGACACCGTGTGTGGGACAGTGCATTAGAGACCGTGTCTGTGACACAGTGTATTAGAGACACTGTCTGTGAGAGACAGTGTATTAGAGACACTGTGTGTCAGACAGTGTATTAGAGACACAGTGTTTGATACAGTGTATTAGAGACACCGTGTTTGAGACAGTGCATTAGAGACACTGTGTATGAGACAGTGAATTAGAGACACCGTGTTTGAGAGTGTATTAGAGACACCGTGTTTGAGACAGTGTATTAAAGACACCGTGTGTGAGACAGTGTATTAGAGACACTGTGTAAGTGAGACAGTGTATTAGAATCACTCTGTGTCAGCCAGTGTATTAGAGACACTGTGTGAGACAGTGTATTAGAGACACTGTGTGTGAGACAGTGTATTAGAGACACTGTGAGAGACAGTGTATTAGAGACACTGTGAGAGACAGTGTATTAGAGACACTGTTGGAGAGACAGCGTATTAGCGACACTGTGTGTGAGACACTGTGAGTGAGAAAGTGTATTAGAGACTGTGTGTGAGACAGTGTATTAGGGACACCGTGTGTGAGACAGTGCATTAGAGACACCGTGTGTGGGACAGTGCATTACAGACACCGTGTGTGAGGCAGTGTATTAGAGACACCGTGTGAGAGACAGTGTACTAGAGACAACGTGTGAGTGAGACAGTGTATTAGAGACACTGTGTGTGAGACAGTGTATTAGAGACACTGTGTGTGAGACAGCGTATTAGAGACACTGTGAGGCTGCGTATTAGAGACACTGTGTGAGACAGCGTAATAGAGACACTGTGTGTGAGAGACAGTGTATTAGAGACAGTGTGTGTGTGAGACAGTGTATTAGAGACTGTGTGTGAGACAGCGTATTAGAGACTCTGTGTGAGACAGTGTATTAGAGACACTGTGTGAGACAGCGTATTAGAGACACTGTGTGAGACAGCGTCTTAGAGACAGTGTATGAGACAGTGTATTAGAGACACTGTGAGAGACAGTGTATTAGAGACACTGTGAGAGTGAGACAGTGTATTAGAGACACTGTGTGTGAGACAGCGTAGTAGAGACACTGTGAGACAGCGTATTAGAGGCACTGTGTGAGACAGCGTATTAGAGACACTGTGTGTGAGAGACAGTGTATTAGAGACACTGTGTGTGAGACAGGGCATTAGAGACAGTGTGTGTGACACAGGGTATTAGAGACACTGTGTGTGAGAGATAGTGCATTAGAGACACTGTGTGTGAGAGACAGTGTATTAGAGACACTGTGTGTGAGACAGTGTATTAGAGACAGTGTGTGACAGTGTATTAGAGACACCGTGTGAGAGAGTGTGTATTAGAGACACCATGTGTGAGACAGTGCATTAGAGACACTGTATGTGAGACAGTGTATTAGAGACACCGTGTTTGAGACAGTGTATTAGAGACACTGTGTGTGAGACAGTGCATTAGGGACACTGTGTGTGAGACAGTGCATTAGAGACACCGTGTATGAGACAGTGTATTAGAGACTGTGTGTGAGACAGCGTATTAGAGACACTGTGTGAGACAGCGTATTAGAGACACTGTGTGAGACAGCGTATTAGAGACACTGTGTGTACAACAGTGTATTAGAGACACTGTGTGTGAGACAGTGTATTAGAGACACTGTGAGAGACAGTGTATTAGAGACACTGTGAGACAGTGTATTAGAGACACTGTGTGTGAGAAAGTGTATTAGAGACAGTGTGTGAGACAGTGTATTAGAGACACTGTGCATGAGAGACAGTGTATTAGAGACACTGTGTGTGAGAAAGTGTATTACAGACAGTGTGTGAGACAGTGTATTAGAAACACTGTGTGTGAGACAGTGCATTAGAGACACCGTGTGTGGGACAGTGCATTACAGACACCGTGTGTGAGAAAGTGTATTAGAGACACCGTGTGAGAGACAGTGTATTAGAGACACCGTGTGAGTGAGACAGTGTATTAGAGACACTGTGTGTGAGACAGCGTATTAGAGACACTGTGAGACAGCGTATTAGAGACACTGTGTGAGACAGCGTATTAGAGACACTGGGTGAGACAGCGTATTGGAGACACTGTGTGTGAGAGACAGTGTATTAGAGACACTGTGTGTGAGAGACAGTGTATTAGAGACACTGTGTCTGTGAGACAGTGTATTAGAGACACTGTGTGTGAGACAGTGCATTAGAGACAGTGTGTGTGACACAGGGTATTAGAGACACTGTGTGTGAGAGACAGTGTATTAGAGACACTGTGTGTGAGACAGTGTATTAGAGACAGTGTTTGAGACAGTGTATTAGAGACACTGTGTGTGAGACAGTGCATTAGAGACACCGTGTGTGGGACAGTGTATTACAGACACCGTGTGTGAGACAGTGTATTAGAGACACCGTGTGAGAGACAGTGTATTACAGACACCGTGTGTGAGACAGTGTATTAGAGACACCGTGTGAGAGACAGTGTATTAGAGACACCGTGTGAGTGAGACAGTGTATTAGAGACACTGTATGTGAGACAGCGTATTAGAGACACTGTGTGTGAGACAGTGTATTAGAGGCACCGTGTTTGAGACAGTGTATTAGAGACACCGTGTTTGAGACAGTGCATTAGAGACCGTGTGTGTGACACAGTGTATTAGAGACACTGTGTGTGAGAGATAGTGTATTAGAGACACTGTGTGAGAGATAGTGTATTAGAGACACTGTGTCTGATAGACAGTGTATTAGAGACACTGTGTGTGAGACAGTGTATTAGAGACACATTGTTTGATACAGTGTATTAGAGACACCGTGCTTGAGACAGTGCATTAGAGACACCCTGTATGACACAGTGTATTAGAGACACCGTGTTTGAGACAGTGTATTAGAGACACCGTGTTTGAGACAGTGTATTAGAGACACCGTGTGTGAGACAGTGTATTAGAGACACTGTATGTGAGAGACAGGGCATTAGAGACACTGTGTGTGAGACAGTGTATTAGATACACCGTGTGAGAGACAGTGTATTAGACACTGTATGAGAGACAGTGTACTCGAGATACCATGTGTGAGACAGCGTATTAGAGACACCGTGTGACAGACAGTGTATTAGAGACTGTGTGTGAGACAGCGTATTAGAGACACTGTGTGAGACAGCGTATTAGAGACACTGTGTGAGACAGCGTATTAGAGACACTGTGTGTACAACAGTGTATTAGAGACACTGTGTGTGAGACAGTGTATTAGAGACACTGTGAGAGACAGTGTATTAGAGACACTGTGAGACAGTGTATTAGAGACACTGTGTGTGAGAAAGTGTATTAGAGACAGTGTGTGAGACAGTGTATTAGAGACACTGTGCGTGAGAGACAGTGTATTAGAGACACTGTGTGTGTGAGACAGTGTATTAGAGACACTGTGTGTGAGACAGTGCATTAGAGACAGTGTGTGTGACACAGTGTATCAGAGACACTGTGTGTGAGTGATAGTGTATTAGAGACACTGTGTGTGAGAGACAGTGTATTAGAGACACTGTGTGTGAGACAGTGCATTAGAGACACTGTGTCTGAGACAGTGCATGAGAGACACTGTGTGTACAATAGTGTATTAGAGACACTGTGTGAGAGACAGTGTATTAGAGACACTGTGTGAGAGACAGTGTATTAGCGACACTGTGTGTGAGACAGTGTATTAGAGACACTGTGTGTGAGAAAGTGTATTACAGACAGTGTGTGAGACAGTGTATTAGAAACACTGTGTGTGAGACAGTGCATTAGAGACACCGTGTGTGGGACAGTGCATTACAGACACCGTGTGTGAGAAAGTGTATTAGAGACACCGTGTGAGAGACAGTGTATTAGAGACACCGTGTGAGTGAGACAGTGTATTAGAGACACTGTGTGTGAGACAGCGTATTAGAGACACTGTGAGACAGTGTATTAGAGACACTGTGTGAGACAGCGTATTAGAGACACTGGGTGAGACAGCGTATTGGAGACACTGTGTGTGAGAGACAGTGTATTAGAGACACTGTGTGTGAGAGACAGTGTATTAGAGACACTGTGTCTGTGAGACAGTGTATTAGAGACACTGTGTGTGAGACAGTGCATTAGAGACAGTGTGTGTGACACAGGGTATTAGAGACACTGTGTGTGAGAGACAGTGTATTAGAGACACTGTGTGTGAGACAGTGTATTAGAGACAGTGTTTGAGACAGTGTATTAGAGACACTGTGTGTGAGACAGTGCATTAGAGACACCGTGTGTGGGACAGTGTATTACAGACACCGTGTGTGAGACAGTGTATTAGAGACACCGTGTGAGAGACAGTGTATTAGAGACACCGTGTGAGTGAGACAGTGTATTAGAGACACTGTATGTGAGACAGCGTATTAGAGACACTGTGTGTGAGACAGTGTATTAGAGGCACCGTGTTTGAGACAGTGTATTAGAGACACCGTGTTTGAGACAGTGCATTAGAGACCGTGTGTGTGACACAGTGTATTAGAGACACTGTGTGTGAGAGATAGTGTATTAGAGACACTGTGTGAGAGATAGTGTATTAGAGACACTGTGTCTGATAGACAGTGTATTAGAGACACTGTGTGTGAGACAGTGTATTAGAGACACATTGTTTGATACAGTGTATTAGAGACACCGTGCTTGAGACAGTGCATTAGAGACACCCTGTATGACACAGTGTATTAGAGACACCGTGTTTGAGACAGTGTATTAGAGACACCGTGTTTGAGACAGTGTATTAGAGACACCGTGTGTGAGACAGGGTATTAGAGACACTGTGTGAGTGAGACAGTGTATTAGAGACACTGTGTGTGAGACAGCGTATTAGAGACACTGTGTGAGACAGCATATTAGAGACACTGTGTGTGAGATAGTGTATAAAAGATACTGTGTGTGATAGACAGTGTATTAGAGACACTGTGTGTGAGACAGTGTATTAGAGACACTGTATGTGAGAGACAGGGCATTAGAGACACTGTGTGTGAGACAGTGTATTAGATACACCGTGTGAGAGACAGTGTATTAGACACTGTATGAGAGACAGTGTACTCGAGATACCATGTGTGAGACAGCGTATTAGAGACACCGTGTGACAGACAGTGTATTAGAGACACTGTGTGTGAGACAGCGTATTAGAGACACTGTGTGTGAGACAGTGCATTAGAGACAGTGTGTGTGACACAGGGTATTAGAGACACTGTGTGTGAGAGATAGTGCATTAGAGACACTGTCTGTGAGAGACAGTGTATTAGAGACACTGTGTGAGACAGTGTATTAGAGACACTGTGTGAGACAGTGTATTAGAGACACTGTGTGTGAGACAGCGTATTAGAGACACTGTGTGAGACAGCGTATTAGAGACACTGTGTGCGAGATAGTGTATAAAAGACACTGTGTGTGACAGATAGTGTATTAGAGACACTGTGTGTGAGAGACAGTGTATTAGAGACACTGTGTGTGTGAGACAGTGCATTAGAGACACTGTGTGTGAGACCGTGCATTAGAGACAGTGTGTGTGACACAGGGTATTAGAGACACTGTGTGTGAGAGATAGTGCATTAGAGACACTGTGTGTGAGAGACAGTGTATTAAAGACACTGTGTGAGACAGTGTGTATTAGAGACACCATGTGTCAGACAGTGCATTAGAGACACTGTATGTGAGACAGTGTATTAGAGACACCGTGTTTGAGGCAGTGTATTAGAGACACTGTGTGTGAGACAGTGCATTAGAGACACTGTGTGTGAGACAGTGCATTAGAGACACAGTGTATGAGACAGTGTATTAGAGACACTGTCTGAGACAGTGTATTAGAGACACTGTGTGACACAGCGCATTAGAGACACTGTGTGAGACAGCGTATTAGAGACACTCTGTGTGAGAGATAGTGTCTAAAAGACAGTGTGTGTGATAGTGTATTAGAGACACTGTGTGTGAGAGACAGTGCATTAGAGACACTGTGTGTGACACAGTGTATTAGAGACACTCTGTGTGAGACAGTGTATTAGAGACTGTGTGTGAGACAGCGTATTAGAGACACTGTGTGAGACAGCGTATTAGAGACACTGTGTGAGACAGCGTATTAGAGACACTGTGTGTACAACAGTGTATTAGAGACACTGTGTGTGAGACAGTGTATTAGAGACACTGTGAGAGACAGTGTATTAGAGACACTGTGAGACAGTGTATTAGAGACACTGTGTGTGAGAAAGTGTATTAGAGACAGTGTGTGAGACAGTGTATTAGAGACACTGTGCGTGAGAGACAGTGTATTAGAGACACTGTGTGTGTGAGACAGTGTATTAGAGACACTGTGTGTGAGACAGTGCATTAGAGACAGTGTGTGTGACACAGTGTATCAGAGACACTGTGTGTGAGAGATAGTGTATTAGAGACACTGTGTGTGAGAGACAGTGTATTAGAGACACTGTGTGTGAGACAGTGCATTAGAGACACTGTGTGTGAGACAGTGCATGAGAGACGCTGTGTGTACAATAGTGTATTAGAGACACTGTGTGAGAGACAGTGTATTAGAGACACTGTGAGAGACAGTGTATTAGAAACACTGTGTGAGAGACAGTGTATTAGCGACACTGTGTGTGAGACAGCGTATTAGAGACACTGTGTGAGACAGTGTATTAGAGACACTGGGTGAGACAGCGTATTGGAGACACTGTGTGTGAGAGACAGTGTATTAGAGACACTGTGTGTGAGAGACAGTGTATTAGAGACACTGTGTGTGTGAGACAGTGTATTAGAGACACTGTGTGTGAGACAGTGCATTAGAGACAGTGTGTGACACAGGGTATTAGAGACACTGTGTGTGAGAAATAGTGTATTAGAGACACTGTCTGTGAGAGACAGTGTATTAGAGACAGTGTGTGACAGTGTATTAGAGACACTGTGTGAGAGACAGTGTATTAGCGACACTGTGTGTGAGACAGCGTATTAGAGACACTGTGTGAGACAGCGTATTAGAGACACTGGGTGAGACAGCGTATTGGAGACACTGTGTGTGAGAGACAGTGTATTAGAGACACTGTGTGTGAGAGACAGTGTATTAGAGACACTGTGTGTGTGAGACAGTGTATTAGAGACACTGTGTGTGAGACAGTGCATTAGAGACAGTGTGTGTGACACAGGGTATTAGAGACACTGTGTGTGAGAGATAGTGTATTAGAGACACTGTCTGTGAGAGACAGTGTATTAGAGACAGTGTGTGACAGTGTATTAGAGACACCGTGTGAGAGACTGTGTATTAGACACCATGTGTGAGACAGTGCATTAGAGACACTGTGTGTGAGACAGTGTATGAGAGACACTGTGATAGACAGTGTATTAGAGACACTGTGTGTGAGACAGTGTACTAGAGACACTGTGTGTGAGACAGTGTATTAGAGACAGTGTTTGAGACAGTGTATTAGAGACACTGTGTGTGAGACAGTACATTACAGACACCGTGTGTGGGACAGTGCATTAGAGACCGTGTCTGTGACACAGTGTATTAGAGACACTGTGTGTGAGAGATAGTGTATTAGAGACACTGTGTGTGACAGATAGTGTATTAGAGACACTGTGTCTGAGAGACAGTGTATTAGAGACACTGTGTCTGAGAGACAGTGTATTAGAGACACTGTGTGTGAGACAGTGTATTAGAGACACAGTGTTTGATACAGTGTATTAGAGACACCGTGTTTGAGACAGTGTATTAGAGACACCGTGTTTGAGACAGTGTATTAAAGACACCGTGTGTGAGACAGTGTATTAGAGACACTGTGTGAGTGAGACAGTGCATTATAATCATTCTGTGTGAGACAGTGTATTAGAGACACTGTGTGAGACAGTGTATTAGAGACACTGTGTGTGAGACAGTGCATTAGAGACAGTGTGTGTGACACCGTGTATCAGAGACACTGTGTGTGAGAGATAGTGTATTAGAGACACTGTGTGTGAGAGACAGTGTATTAGGGACACTGTCAGTGAGAGACAGTGCATTAGAGACACTGTGCGTGAGACAGTGCATGAGAGACAATGTGAGACAGTGTATTAGAGACACTGAGTGTACAATAGTGTATTAGAGACACTGTGTGTGAGACAGTGTATTAGAGACACTGTGAGAGACAGTGTATTAGAGACACTGTGAGAGACAGTGTATTAGAGACACTGTTGGAGAGACAGTGTATTAGCGACACTGTGTGTGAGACACTGTGAATGAGAAAGTGTATTAGAGACTGTGTGTGAGACAGTGTATTAGAGACACTGTGTGTGAGACAGTGCATTAGAGACACCGTGTGTGGGACAGTGCATTACAGACACCGTGTGTGAGGCAGTGTATTAGAGACACCGTGTGAGAGACAGTGTATTAGAGACACCGTGTGAGTGAGACAGTGTATTAGAGACACTGTGTGTGAGACAGTGTATTAGAGACACTGTGTGTGAGACAGCGTATTAGAGACACTGTGAGGCAGCGTATTAGAGACACTGTGTGAGACAGCGTATTAGAGACACTGTGTGTGAGAGACAGTGTATTAGAGACACTGTGTGTGTGAGACAGTGTATTAGAGACTGTGTGTGAGACAGCGTATTAGAGACTCTGTGTGAGACAGTGTATTAGAGACACTGTGTGAGACAGATAGTGTATTACAGACACTGTGTCTGAGAGACAGTGTATTAGAGACACTGTGTCTGAGAGACAGTGTATTAGAGACACTGTGTGTGAGACAGTGTATTAGAGACACAGTGTTTGATACAGTGTATTAGAGACACCGTGTTTGAGACAGTGCATTAGAGACACTGTGTGTGAGACAGTGCATTAGAGACAGTGTGTGTGACACCGTGTATCAGAGACACTGTGTGTGAGAGATAGTGTATTAGAGACACTGTGTGTGAGAGACAGTGTATTAGAGACACTGTCAGTGAGAGACAGTGCATTAGAGACACTGTGCGTGAGACAGTGCATGAGAGACAATGTGAGACAGTGTATTAGAGACACTGTGTGTACAATAGTGTATTAGAGACACTGTGTGTGAGACAGTGTATTAGAGACACTGTGAGAGACAGTGTATTAGAGACACTGTGAGAGACAGTGTATTAGAGACACTGTTGGAGAGACAGTGTATTAGCGACACTGTGTGTGAGACACTGTGAGTGAGAAAGTGTATTAGAGACTGTGTGTGAGACAGTGTATTAGAGACACTGTGTGTGAGACAGTGCATTAGAGACACCATGTGTGGGACAGTGCATTACAGACACCGTGTGTGAGGCAGTGTATTAGAGACACCGTGTGAGAGACAGTGTATTAGAGACACCGTGTGAGTGAGACAGTGTATTAGAGACACTGTGTGTGAGACAGTGTATTAGAGACACTGTGTGTGAGACAGCGTATTAGAGACACTGTGAGGCAGCGTATTAGAGACACTGTGTGAGACAGCGTATTAGAGACACTGTGTGTGAGAGACAGTGTATTAGAGACACTGTGTGTGTGAGACAGTGTATTAGAGACTGTGTGTGAGACAGCGTATTAGAGACTCTGTGTGAGACAGTGTATTAGAGACACTGTGTGAGACAGATAGTGTATTAGAGACACTGTGTGTGAGACAGTGTATTAGAGACACTGTGAGAGACAGTGTATTAGAGACACTGTGAGAGACAGTGTATTAGAGACACTGTGAGAGACAGTGTATTAGAGACACTGTGAGAGACAGTGTATTAGAGACACTGTTGGAGAGACAGTGTATTAGCGACACTGTGTGTGAGACACTGTGAGTGAGAAAGTGTATTAGAGACTGTGTGTGAGACAGTGTATTAGAGACACTGTGTGTGAGACAGTGCATTAGAGACACCGTGTGTGCGACAGTGCATTACAGACACCGTGTGTGAGGCAGTGTATTAGAGACACCGTGTGAGAGACAGTGTATTAGAGACACCGTGTGAGTGAGACAGTGTATTAGAGACACTGTGTGTGAGACAGTGTATTAGAGACACTGTGTGTGAGACAGCGTATTAGAGACACTGTGAGGCAGCGTATTAGAGACACTGTGTGAGACAGCGTATTGGAGACACTGTGTGTGAGAGACAGTGTATTAGAGACACTGTGTGTGTGATACAGTGTATTAGAGACTGTGTGTGAGACAGCGTATTAGAGACTCTGTGTGAGACAGTGTATTAGAGACACTGTGTGAGACAGATAGTGTATTAGAGACACTGTGTCTGAGAGACAGTGTATTAGAGACACTGTGTCTGAGAGACAGTGTATTAGAGACACTGTGTGTGAGACAGTGTATTAGAGACACAGTGTTTGATACAGTGTATTAGAGACACCGTGTTTGAGACAGTGCATTAGAGACACTGTGTATGAGACAGTGTATTAGAGACACAGTGTTTGAGACAGTGTATTAGAGACACCGTGTTTGAGACAGTGTATTAAAGACACCGTGTGTGAGACAGTGTATTAGAGACACTGTGTGAGTGAGACAGTGCATTATAATCACTCTGTGTGAGACAGTGTATTAGAGACACTGTGTGAGACAGTGTATTAGAGACACTGTGCGTGAGACAGTGCATTAGAGACAGTGTGTGTGACACAGTGTATCAGAGACACTGTGTGTGAGAGATAGTGTATTAGAGACACTGTGTGTGAGAGACAGTGTATTAGAGACACTGTCAGTGAGAGACAGTACATTAGAGACACTGTGCGTGAGACAGTGCATGAGAGACAATGTGAGACAGTGTATTAGAGACACTGTGTGTACAATAGTGTATTAGAGACACTGTGTGTGAGACAGTGTATTAGAGACACTGTGAGAGACAGTGTATTAGAGACACTGTGAGAGACAGTGTATTAGAGACACTGTTGGAGAGAGAGTGTATTAGCGACACTGTGTGTGAGACACTGTGAGTGAGAAAGTGTATTAGAGACTGTGTGTGAGACAGTGTATTAGAGACACTGTGTGTGAGACAGTGCATTAGAGACACCGTGTCTGGGACAGTGCATTACAGTCACCGTGTGTGAGGCAGTGTATTAGAGACACCGTGTGAGAGACAGTGTATTAGAGACACCGTGTGAGTGAGACAGTGTATTAGAGACACTGTGTGTGAGACAGTGTATTAGAGACACTGTGTGTGAGACAGCGTATTAGAGACACTGTGAGGCAGCATATTAGAGACACTGTGTGAGACAGCGTATTAGAGACACTGTGTGTGAGAGACAGTGTATTAGAGACACTGTGTGTGTGAGACAGTGTGTTAGACAGCGTATTAGAGACTCTGTGTGAGACAGTGTATTAGAGACACTGTGTGAGACAGCGTATTAGAGACACTGTGTGAGACAGCGTATTGGAGACACTCTGCGTGAGAGATAGTGTATAAAAGACACTGTGTGTGATAGTGTACTAGAGACACTGCGTGTGAGAGACAGTGCATTAGAGACACTGTGTGTGACACAGTGTATTAGAGACACTCTGTGTGAGACAGTGTATTAGAGACTGTGTGTGAGACAGCGTATTAGAGACACTGTGTGAGACAGCGTCTTAGAGACAGTGTATGAGACAGTGTATTAGAGACACTGTGTGAGACAGCGTATTAGAGACACCGTGTGTGAGAGACAGTGTATTAGAGACACTGTGTGTGAGAGACAGTGTATTAGAGACACTGTGTGTGTGAGACAGTGTATTAGAGACACTGTGTGTGAGAGATAGTGCATTAGAGACACTGTGTGTGAGAGACAGTGTATTAGAGACACTGTGTGTGAGACAGTGTATTAGAGACAGTGTGTGACAGTGTATGAGAGACACCGTGTGAGAGAGTGTGTATTAGAGACACCATGTGTGAGACAGTGCATTAGAGACACTGTATGTGAGACAGTGTATTAGAGACACCGTGTTTGAGACAGTGTATTAGAGACACTGTGTGTGAGACAGTGCATTAGGGACACTGTGTGTGAGACAGTGCATTAGAGACACCGTGTATGAGACAGTGTATTAGAGACACCGTGTGAGAGACAGTGTATTAGAGACACCGTGTGAGTGAGACAGTGTATTAGAGACACTGTGTGTGAGACAGCGTATTAGAGACACTGTGTGAGACAGTGTATTAGAGACACTGTGTGTGAGAGACAGTGTATTAGAGACACTGTGTGTGAGAGACAGTGTATTAGAGACACTGTCTGAGACAGTGTATTAGAGACACTGTGTGAGACAGCGCATTAGAGACACTGTGTGAGACAGCGTATTAGAGACACTCTGTGTGAGAGATAGTGTATAAAAGACAGTGTGTGTGATAGTGTATTATAGACACTGTGTGTGAGAGACAGTGCATTAGAGACACTGTATGTGACACAGTGTATTAGAGACACTCTGTGTGAGACAGTGTATTAGAGACTGTGTGTGAGACAGCGTATTAGAGACACTGTGTGAGACAGCGTATTAGAGACACTGTGTGAGACAGCGTATTAGAGACACTGTGTGAGACAGCGTATTAGAGACACTGTGTGTACAACAGTGTATTAGAGACACTGTGTGTGAGACAGTGTATTAGAGACACTGTGAGAGACAGTGTATTAGAGACACTGTGAGATAGTGTATTAGAGACACGGTGTGTGAGAAAGTGTATTAGAGACAGTGTGTGAGACAGTGTATTGGAGACACTGTGTGTGAGAGACAGTGTATTAGAGACACTGTGTGTGTGAGACAGTGTATTAGAGACACTGTGTGTGAGAGATAGTGCATTAGAGACACTGTGTGTGAGACAATGTATTAGAGACACTGTGTGAGAGCGTATTAGAGACAATGTGTGAGACAGCTTATTGGAGACACTGTGTGTGAGAGACAGTGTATTAGAGACACTGTGTGTGAGAGACAGTGTATTAGAGACAGTGTGTGTGACACAGGGTATTAGAGACACTGTGTGTGAGAGATAGTGCATTAGAGACACTGTGTGTGAGAGACAGTGTATTGGAGACACTGTGTGAGACAGTGTGTATTAGAGACACCATGTGTCAGACAGTGCATTAGAGACACTGTATGAGAGACAGTGTATTAGAGACACCGTGTTTGAGGCAGTGTATTAGAGACACTGTGTGTGAGACAGTGCATTAGAGACACAGTGTATGAGACAGTGTATTAGAGACACTGTGTGTGAGACAGCGTATTAGAGACACTGTGTGAGACAGCGTATTAGAGACACTGTGTGAGACAGCGTATTAGAGACACTGTGTGTACAACAGTGTATTAGAGACACTGTGTGTGAGACAGTGTATTAGAGACACTGTGAGAGACAGTGTATTAGAGACACTGTGAGATAGTGTATTAGAGACACGGTGTGTGAGAAAGTGTATTAGAGACAGTGTGTGAGACAGTGTATTGGAGAGACTGTGTGTGAGAGACAGTGTATTAGAGACACTGTGTGTGTGAGACAGTGTATTAGAGACACTGTGTGTGAGAGATAGTGCATTAGAGACACTGTGTGTGAGACAATATATTAGAGACACTGTGTGAGAGCGTATTAGAGACAATGTGTGAGACAGCTTATTGGAGACACTGTGTGTGAGAGACAGTGTACTAGAGACACTGTGTGTGAGAGACAGTGTATTAGAGACAGTGTGTGTGACACAGGGTATTAGAGACACTGTGTGTGAGAGATAGTGCATTAGAGACACTGTGTGTGAGAGACAGTGTATTAGAGACACTGTGTGAGACAGTGTGTATTAGAGACACCATGTGTCAGACAGTGCATTAGAGACACTGTATGAGAGACAGTGTATTAGAGACACCGTGTTTGAGGCAGTGTATTAGAGACACTGTGTGTGAGACAGTGCATTAGAGACACTGTGTGTGAGACAGTGCATTAGAGACACAGTGTATGAGACAGTGTATTAGAGACACTGTCTGAGACAGTGTATTAGAGACACTGTGTGAGACAGCGCATTAGAGACACTGTGTGAGACAGCGTATTAGAGACACTCTGTGTGAGAGATAGTGTCTAAAAGACAGTGTGTGTGATAGTGTATTAGAGACACTGTGTGTGAGAGACAGTGCATTAGAGACACTGTGTGTGACACAGTGTATTAGAGACACTCTGTGTGAGACAGTGTATTAGAGACTGTGTGTGAGACAGCGTATTAGAGACACTGTGTGAGACAGCGTATTAGAGACACTGTGTGACACAGCGTATTAGAGACACTGTGTGTACAACAGTGTATTAGAGACACTGTGTGTGAGACAGTGTATTAGAGACACTGTGAGAGACAGTGTATTAGAGACACTGTGAGACAGTGTATTAGAGACACAGTGTGTGAGAAAGTGTATTAGAGACAGTGTGTGAGACAGTGTATTAGAGACTCTGTGCGTGAGAGACAGTGTATTAGAGACACTGTGTGTGTGAGACAGTGTATTAGAGACACTGTGTGTGAGACAGTGCATTAGAGACAGTGTGTGTGACACAGTGTATCAGAGACACTGTGTGTGAGAGATAGTGTATTAGAGACACTGTGTGTGAGAGACAGTGTATTAGAGACACTGTGTGTGAGACAGTGCATGAGAGACACTGTGTGTACAATAGTGTATTAGAGACACAGTGTGAGAGACAGTGTATTAGAGACACTGTGAGAGACAGTGTATTAGAGACACTGTGTGAGAGACATTGTATTAGCGACACTGTGTGTGACACAGCGTATTAGAGACACTGTGTGAGACAGCGTATTAGAGACACTGGGTGAGACAGCGTATTGGAGACACTGTGTGTGAGAGACAGTGTAGTAGAGACACTGTGTGTGAGAGACAGTGTATTAGAGACACTGTGTGTGTGAGGCAGTGTATTAGAGACACTGTGTGTGAGACAGTGCATTAGAGACAGTGTGTGTGACACAGGGTATTAGAGACACTGTGTGTGAGAGATAGTGTATTAGAGACACTGTCTGTGAGAGACAGTGTATTAGAGACAGTGTGTGACAGTGTATTAGAGACACCGTGTGAGAGAGTGTGTATTAGAGACACCATGTGTGAGACAGTGCATTAGAGACACTGTGTGTGAGACAGTGTATGAGAGACACTGTGATAGACAGTGTATTAGAGACACTGTGTGTGAGACAGTGTACTAGAGACACTGTGTGTGAGACAGTGTATTAGAGACAGTGTTTGAGACAGTGTATTAGAGACACTGTGTGTGAGACAGTACATTACAGACACCGTGTGTGGGACAGTGCATTAGAGACCGTGTCTGTGACACAGTGTATTAGAGACACTGTGTGTGAGAGATAGTGTATTAGAGACACTGTGTGTGACAGATAGTGTATTAGAGACACTGTGTCTGAGAGACAGTGTATTAGAGACACTGTGTCTGAGAGACAGTGTATTAGAGACACTGTGTGTGAGACAGTGTATTAGAGACACAGTGTTTGATACAGTGTATTAGAGACACCGTGTTTGAGACAGTGCATTAGAGACACTGTGTATGAGACAGTGTATTAGAGACACCGTGTTTGAGACAGTGTATTAGAGACACAGTGTTTGAGACAGTGTATTAAAGACACCGTGTGTGAGACAGTGTATTAGAGACACTGTGTGAGTGAGACAGTGCATTATAATCACTCTGTGTGAGACAGTGTATTAGAGACACTGTGTGAGACAGTGTATTAGAGACACTGTGTGAGACAGCGTCTTAGAGACAGTGTATGAGACAGTGTATTAGAGACACTGTGTGAGACAGCGTATTAGAGACACCGTGTGTGAGAGACAGTGTATTAGAGACACTGTGTGTGAGAGACAGTGTATTAGAGACACTGTGTGTGTGAGACAGTGTATTAGAGACACTGTGTGTGAGAGATAGTGCATTAGAGACACTGTGTGTGAGAGACAGTGTATTAGAGACACTGTGTGTGAGACAGTGTATTAGAGACAGTGTGTGACAGTGTATGAGAGACACCGTGTGAGAGAGTGTGTATTAGAGACACCATGTGTGAGACAGTGCATTAGAGACACTGTATGTGAGACAGTGTATTAGAGACACCGTGTTTGAGACAGTGTATTAGAGACACTGTGTGTGAGACAGTGCATTAGGGACACTGTGTGTGAGACAGTGCATTAGAGACACCGTGTATGAGACAGTGTATTAGAGACACCGTGTGAGAGACAGTGTATTAGAGACACCGTGTGAGTGAGACAGTGTATTAGAGACACTGTGTGTGAGACAGCGTATTAGAGACACTGTGTGAGACAGTGTATTAGAGACACTGTGTGTGAGAGACAGTGTATTAGAGACACTGTGTGTGAGAGACAGTGTATTAGAGACACTGTCTGAGACAGTGTATTAGAGACACTGTGTGAGACAGCGCATTAGAGACACTGTGTGAGACAGCGTATTAGAGACACTCTGTGTGAGAGATAGTGTATAAAAGACAGTGTGTGTGATAGTGTATTATAGACACTGTGTGTGAGAGACAGTGCATTAGAGACACTGTATGTGACACAGTGTATTAGAGACACTCTGTGTGAGACAGTGTATTAGAGACTGTGTGTGAGACAGCGTATTAGAGACACTGTGTGAGACAGCGTATTAGAGACACTGTGTGAGACAGCGTATTAGAGACACTGTGTGAGACAGCGTATTAGAGACACTGTGTGTACAACAGTGTATTAGAGACACTGTGTGTGAGACAGTGTATTAGAGACACTGTGAGAGACAGTGTATTAGAGACACTGTGAGATAGTGTATTAGAGACACGGTGTGTGAGAAAGTGTATTAGAGACAGTGTGTGAGACAGTGTATTGGAGACACTGTGTGTGAGAGACAGTGTATTAGAGACACTGTGTGTGTGAGACAGTGTATTAGAGACACTGTGTGTGAGAGATAGTGCATTAGAGACACTGTGTGTGAGACAATGTATTAGAGACACTGTGTGAGAGCGTATTAGAGACAATGTGTGAGACAGCTTATTGGAGACACTGTGTGTGAGAGACAGTGTATTAGAGACACTGTGTGTGAGAGACAGTGTATTAGAGACAGTGTGTGTGACACAGGGTATTAGAGACACTGTGTGTGAGAGATAGTGCATTAGAGACACTGTGTGTGAGAGACAGTGTATTGGAGACACTGTGTGAGACAGTGTGTATTAGAGACACCATGTGTCAGACAGTGCATTAGAGACACTGTATGAGAGACAGTGTATTAGAGACACCGTGTTTGAGGCAGTGTATTAGAGACACTGTGTGTGAGACAGTGCATTAGAGACACAGTGTATGAGACAGTGTATTAGAGACACTGTGTGTGAGACAGCGTATTAGAGACACTGTGTGAGACAGCGTATTAGAGACACTGTGTGAGACAGCGTATTAGAGACACTGTGTGTACAACAGTGTATTAGAGACACTGTGTGTGAGACAGTGTATTAGAGACACTGTGAGAGACAGTGTATTAGAGACACTGTGAGATAGTGTATTAGAGACACGGTGTGTGAGAAAGTGTATTAGAGACAGTGTGTGAGACAGTGTATTGGAGAGACTGTGTGTGAGAGACAGTGTATTAGAGACACTGTGTGTGTGAGACAGTGTATTAGAGACACTGTGTGTGAGAGATAGTGCATTAGAGACACTGTGTGTGAGACAATATATTAGAGACACTGTGTGAGAGCGTATTAGAGACAATGTGTGAGACAGCTTATTGGAGACACTGTGTGTGAGAGACAGTGTACTAGAGACACTGTGTGTGAGAGACAGTGTATTAGAGACAGTGTGTGTGACACAGGGTATTAGAGACACTGTGTGTGAGAGATAGTGCATTAGAGACACTGTGTGTGAGAGACAGTGTATTAGAGACACTGTGTGAGACAGTGTGTATTAGAGACACCATGTGTCAGACAGTGCATTAGAGACACTGTATGAGAGACAGTGTATTAGAGACACCGTGTTTGAGGCAGTGTATTAGAGACACTGTGTGTGAGACAGTGCATTAGAGACACTGTGTGTGAGACAGTGCATTAGAGACACAGTGTATGAGACAGTGTATTAGAGACACTGTCTGAGACAGTGTATTAGAGACACTGTGTGAGACAGCGCATTAGAGACACTGTGTGAGACAGCGTATTAGAGACACTCTGTGTGAGAGATAGTGTCTAAAAGACAGTGTGTGTGATAGTGTATTAGAGACACTGTGTGTGAGAGACAGTGCATTAGAGACACTGTGTGTGACACAGTGTATTAGAGACACTCTGTGTGAGACAGTGTATTAGAGACTGTGTGTGAGACAGCGTATTAGAGACACTGTGTGAGACAGCGTATTAGAGACACTGTGTGACACAGCGTATTAGAGACACTGTGTGTACAACAGTGTATTAGAGACACTGTGTGTGAGACAGTGTATTAGAGACACTGTGAGAGACAGTGTATTAGAGACACTGTGAGACAGTGTATTAGAGACACAGTGTGTGAGAAAGTGTATTAGAGACAGTGTGTGAGACAGTGTATTAGAGACTCTGTGCGTGAGAGACAGTGTATTAGAGACACTGTGTGTGTGAGACAGTGTATTAGAGACACTGTGTGTGAGACAGTGCATTAGAGACAGTGTGTGTGACACAGTGTATCAGAGACACTGTGTGTGAGAGATAGTGTATTAGAGACACTGTGTGTGAGAGACAGTGTATTAGAGACACTGTGTGTGAGACAGTGCATGAGAGACACTGTGTGTACAATAGTGTATTAGAGACACAGTGTGAGAGACAGTGTATTAGAGACACTGTGAGAGACAGTGTATTAGAGACACTGTGTGAGAGACATTGTATTAGCGACACTGTGTGTGACACAGCGTATTAGAGACACTGTGTGAGACAGCTTATTAGAGACACTGGGTGAGACAGCGTATTGGAGACACTGTGTGTGAGAGACAGTGTAGTAGAGACACTGTGTGTGAGAGACAGTGTATTAGAGACACTGTGTGTGTGAGGCAGTGTATTAGAGACACTGTGTGTGAGACAGTGCATTAGAGACAGTGTGTGTGACACAGGGTATTAGAGACACTGTGTGTGAGAGATAGTGTATTAGAGACACTGTCTGTGAGAGACAGTGTATTAGAGACAGTGTGTGACAGTGTATTAGAGACACCGTGTGAGAGAGTGTGTATTAGAGACACCATGTGTGAGACAGTGCATTAGAGACACTGTGTGTGAGACAGTGTATGAGAGACACTGTGATAGACAGTGTATTAGAGACACTGTGTGTGAGACAGTGTACTAGAGACACTGTGTGTGAGACAGTGTATTAGAGACAGTGTTTGAGACAGTGTATTAGAGACACTGTGTGTGAGACAGTACATTACAGACACCGTGTGTGGGACAGTGCATTAGAGACCGTGTCTGTGACACAGTGTATTAGAGACACTGTGTGTGAGAGATAGTGTATTAGAGACACTGTGTGTGACAGATAGTGTATTAGAGACACTGTGTCTGAGAGACAGTGTATTAGAGACACTGTGTCTGAGAGACAGTGTATTAGAGACACTGTGTGTGAGACAGTGTATTAGAGACACAGTGTTTGATACAGTGTATTAGAGACACCGTGTTTGAGACAGTGCATTAGAGACACTGTGTATGAGACAGTGTATTAGAGACACCGTGTTTGAGACAGTGTATTAGAGACACAGTGTTTGAGACAGTGTATTAAAGACACCGTGTGTGAGACAGTGTATTAGAGACACTGTGTGAGTGAGACAGTGCATTATAATCACTCTGTGTGAGACAGTGTATTAGAGACACTGTGTGAGACAGTGTATTAGAGACACTGTGTGTGAGACAGTGCATTAGAGACAGTGTGTGTGACACAGTGTATCAGAGACACTGTGTGTGAGAGATAGTGTATTAGAGACACTGTGTGTGAGAGACAGTGTATTAGAGACACTGTCAGTGAGAGACAGTGCATTAGAGACACTGTGCGTGAGACAGTGCATGAGAGACAATGTGAGACAGTGTATTAGAGACACTGTGTGTACAATAGTGTATTAGAGACACTGTGTGTGAGACAGTGTATTAGAGACACTGTGAGAGACAGTGTATTAGAGACACTGTGAGAGACAGTGTATTAGAGACACTGTTGGAGAGACAGTGTATTAGCGACACTGTGTGTGAGACACTGTGAGTGAGAAAGTGTATTAGAGACTGTGTGTGAGACAGTGTATTAGAGACACTGTGTGTGAGACAGTGCATTAGAGACACCGTGTGTGGGACAGTGCATTACAGACACCGTGTGAGAGACAGTGTATTAGAGACACCGTGTGAGTGAGACAGTGTATTAGAGACACTGTGTGTGAGACAGTGTATTAGAGACACTGTGTGTGAGACAGCGTATTAGAGACACTGTGAGGCAGCGTATTAGAGACACTGTGTGAGACAGCGTATTAGAGACACTGTGTGTGAGAGACAGTGTATTAGAGACACTGTGTGTGTGAGACAGTGTATTAGAGACTGTGTGTGAGACAGCGTATTAGAGACTCTGTGTGAGACAGTGTATTAGAGACACTGTGTGAGACAGATAGTGTATTAGAGACACTGTGTCTGAGAGACAGTGTATTAGAGACACTGTGTCTGAGAGACAGTGTATTAGAGACACTGTGTGTGAGACAGTGTATTAGAGACACAGTGTTTGATACAGTGTATTAGAGACACCGTGTTTGAGACAGTGCATTAGAGACACTGTGTATGAGACAGTGTATTAGAGACACCGTGTTTGAGACAGTGTATTAGAGACACCGTGTTTGAGACAGTGTATTAAAGACACCGTGTGTGAGACAGTGTATTAGAGACACTGTGTGAGTGAGACAGTGCATTATAATCACTCTGTGTGAGACAGTGTATTAGAGACACTGTGTGAGACAGCGTATTAGAGACACTGTGTGTGAGAGACAGTGTATTAGAGACACTGTGTGTGTGAGACAGTGTATTAGAGACTGTGTGTGAGACAGCGTATTAGAGACACTGTGTGAGACAGCGTATTAGAGACACTGTGTGAGACAGCGTATTAGAGACACTCTGCGTGAGAGATAGTGTATAAAAGACACTGTGTGTGATAGTGTACTAGAGACACTGCGTGTGAGAGACAGTGCATTAGAGACACTGTGTGTGACACAGTGTATTAGAGACACTCTGTGTGAGACAGTGTATTAGAGACTGTGTGTGAGACAGCGTATTAGAGACACTGTGTGAGACAGCGAATTAGAGACACTGTGTGAGACAGCGTCTTAGAGACAGTGTATGAGACAGTGTATTAGAGACACTGTGAGAGACAGTGTATTAGAGACACTGTGAGAGTGAGACAGTGTATTAGAGACACTGTGTGTGAGACAGCGTAGTAGAGACACTGTGAGACAGCGTATTAGAGGCACTGTGTGAGACAGCGTATTAGAGACACTGTGTGTGAGAGACAGTGTATTAGAGACACTGTGTGTGAGACAGGGCATTAGAGACAGTGTGTGTGACACAGGGTATTAGAGACACTGTGTGTGAGAGATAGTGCATTAGAGACACTGTGTGTGAGAGACAGTGTATTAGAGACACTGTGTGTGAGACAGTGTATTAGAGACAGTGTGTGACAGTGTATTAGAGACACCGTGTGAGAGAGTGTGTATTAGAGACACCATGTGTGAGACAGTGCATTAGAGACACTGTATGTGAGACAGTGTATTAGAGACACCGTGTTTGAGACAGTGTATTAGAGACACTGTGTGTGAGACAGTGCATTAGGGACACTGTGTGTGAGACAGTGCATTAGAGACACCGTGTATGAGACAGTGTATTAGAGACTGTGTGTGAGACAGCGTATTAGAGACACTGTGTGAGACAGCATATTAGAGACACTGTGTGAGACAGCGTATTAGAGACACTGTGTGTACAACAGTGTATTAGAGACACTGTGTGTGAGACAGTGTATTAGAGACACTGTGAGAGACAGTGTATTAGAGACACTGTGAGACAGTGTATTAGAGACACTGTGTGTGAGAAAGTGTATTAGAGACAGTGTATTAGAGACACTGTGCGTGAGAGACAGTGTATTAGAGACACTGTGTGTGTGAGACAGTGTATTAGAGACACTGTGTGTGAGACAGTGCATTAGAGACAGTGTGTGTGACACAGTGTATCAGAGACACTATGTGTGAGTGATAGTGTATTAGAGACACTGTGTGTGAGAGACAGTGTATTAGAGACACTGTGTGTGAGACAGTGCATTAGAGACACTGTGTCTGAGACAGTGCATGAGAGACACTGTGTGTACAATAGTGTATTAGAGACACTGTGTGAGAGACAGTGTATTACAGACACTGTGAGAGACAGTGTATTAGAGACACTGTGTGAGAGACAGTGTATTAGCGACACTGTGTGTGAGACAGTGTATTAGAGACACTCTGTGTGAGAAAGTGTATTACAGACAGTGTGTGAGACAGTGTATTAGAAACACTGTGTGTGAGACAGTGCATTAGAGACACCGTGTGTGGGACAGTGCATTACAGACACCGTGTGTGAGACAGTGTATTAGAGACACCGTGTGAGAGACAGTGTATTAGAGACACCGTGTGAGTGAGACAGTGTATTAGAGACACTGTGTGTGAGACAGCGTATTAGAGACACTGTGAGACAGCGTATTAGAGACACTGGGTGAGACAGCGTATTGGAGACACTGTGTGTGAGAGACAGTGTATTAGAGACACTGTGTGTGAGAGACAGTGTATTGGAGCACTGTGTCTGTGAGACAGTGTATTAGAGACACTGTGTGTGAGACAGTGCATTAGAGACAGTGCGTGTGACACAGGGTATTAGAGACACTGTGTGTGAGAGATAGTGTATTAGAGACACTGTCTGTGAGAGACAGTGTATTAGAGACACTGTCTGTGAGAGACAGTGTATTAGAGACAGTGTGTGACAGTGTATTAGAGACACCGTGTGAGAGAGTGTGTATTAGAGACACCATGTGTGAGACAGTGCATTAGAGACACTGTGTGTGAGACAGTGTGTTAGAGACACTGTGTGCACAACAGTGTATTAGAGACACTGTGTGTGAAACAGTGTATTAGAGACAATGTGAGAGACAGTGCATTAGAGACACTGTGAGAGACAGTGTATTAGAGACACTGTGTGTGAGACAGTGTACTATAGACACTGTGTGTGAGACAGTGTATTAGAGACAGTGTTTCAGACAGTGTATTAGAGACACTGTGTGTGAGACAGTACATTAGAGACACCGTGTGTGGGACAGTGCATTAGAGACCGTGTCTGTGACACAGTGTATTAGAGACACTGTCTGTGAGAGATAGTGTATTAGAGACACTGTGTGTGACAGATATTGTATTAGAGACACTGTGTCTGAGAGACAGTGTATTAGAGACACTGTGTGTCAGACAGTGTATTAGAGACACAGTGTTTGATACAGTGTATTAGAGACACCGTGTTTGAGACAGTGCATTAGAGACACTGTGTATGAGACAGTGAATTAGAGACACCGTGTTTGAGACAGTGTATTAGAGACACCGTGTTTGAGACAGTGTATTAAAGACACCGTGTGTGAGACAGTGTATTAGAGACACTGTGTAAGTGAGACAGTGTATTAGAATCACTCTGTGTCAGCCAGTGTATTAGAGACACTGTGTGAGACAGTGTATTAGAGACACTGTGTGTGAGACAGTGTATTAGAGACACTGTGAGAGACAGTGTATTAGAGACACTGTGAGAGACAGTGTATTAGAGACACTGTTGGAGAGACAGCGTATTAGCGACACTGTGTGTGAGACACTGTGAGTGAGAAAGTGTATTAGAGACTGTGTGTGAGACAGTGTATTAGGGACACCGTGTGTGAGACAGTGCATTAGAGACACCGTGTGTGGGACAGTGCATTACAGACACCGTGTGTGAGGCAGTGTATTAGAGACACCGTGTGAGAGACAGTGTACTAGAGACAACGTGTGAGTGAGACAGTGTATTAGAGACACTGTGTGTGAGACAGTGTATTAGAGACACTGTGTGTGAGACAGCGTATTAGAGACACTGTGAGGCTGCGTATTAGAGACACTGTGTGAGACAGCGTAATAGAGACACTGTGTGTGAGAGACAGTGTATTAGAGACAGTGTGTGTGTGAGACAGTGTATTAGAGACTGTGTGTGAGACAGCGTATTAGAGACTCTGTGTGAGACAGTGTATTAGAGACACTGTGTGAGACAGCGTATTAGAGACACTGTGTGAGACAGCGTCTTAGAGACAGTGTATGAGACAGTGTATTAGAGACACTGTGAGAGACAGTGTATTAGAGACACTGTGAGAGTGAGACAGTGTATTAGAGACACTGTGTGTGAGACAGCGTAGTAGAGACACTGTGAGACAGCGTATTAGAGGCACTGTGTGAGACAGCGTATTAGAGACACTGTGTGTGAGAGACAGTGTATTAGAGACACTGTGTGTGAGACAGGGCATTAGAGACAGTGTGTGTGACACAGGGTATTAGAGACACTGTGTGTGAGAGATAGTGCATTAGAGACACTGTGTGTGAGAGACAGTGTATTAGAGACACTGTGTGTGAGACAGTGTATTAGAGACAGTGTGTGACAGTGTATTAGAGACACCGTGTGAGAGAGTGTGTATTAGAGACACCATGTGTGAGACAGTGCATTAGAGACACTGTATGTGAGACAGTGTATTAGAGACACCGTGTTTGAGACAGTGTATTAGAGACACTGTGTGTGAGACAGTGCATTAGGGACACTGTGTGTGAGACAGTGCATTAGAGACACCGTGTATGAGACAGTGTATTAGAGACTGTGTGTGAGACAGCGTATTAGAGACACTGTGTGAGACAGCGTATTAGAGACACTGTGTGAGACAGCGTATTAGAGACACTGTGTGTACAACAGTGTATTAGAGACACTGTGTGTGAGACAGTGTATTAGAGACACTGTGAGAGACAGTGTATTAGAGACACTGTGAGACAGTGTATTAGAGACACTGTGTGTGAGAAAGTGTATTAGAGACAGTGTGTGAGACAGTGTATTAGAGACACTGTGCGTGAGAGACAGTGTATTAGAGACACTGTGTGTGTGAGACAGTGTATTAGAGACACTGTGTGTGAGACAGTGCATTAGAGACAGTGTGTGTGACACAGTGTATCAGAGACACTGTGTGTGAGTGATAGTGTATTAGAGACACTGTGTGTGAGAGACAGTGTATTAGAGACACTGTGTGTGAGACAGTGCATTAGAGACACTGTGTCTGAGACAGTGCATGAGAGACACTGTGTGTACAATAGTGTATTAGAGACACTGTGTGAGAGACAGTGTATTAGAGACACTGTGTGAGAGACAGTGTATTAGCGACACTGTGTGTGAGACAGTGTATTAGAGACACTGTGTGTGAGAAAGTGTATTACAGACAGTGTGTGAGACAGTGTATTAGAAACACTGTGTGTGAGACAGTGCATTAGAGACACCGTGTGTGGGACAGTGCATTACAGACACCGTGTGTGAGAAAGTGTATTAGAGACACCGTGTGAGAGACAGTGTATTAGAGACACCGTGTGAGTGAGACAGTGTATTAGAGACACTGTGTGTGAGACAGCGTATTAGAGACACTGTGAGACAGCGTATTAGAGACACTGTGTGAGACAGCGTATTAGAGACACTGGGTGAGACAGCGTATTGGAGACACTGTGTGTGAGAGACAGTGTATTAGAGACACTGTGTGTGAGAGACAGTGTATTAGAGACACTGTGTCTGTGAGACAGTGTATTAGAGACACTGTGTGTGAGACAGTGCATTAGAGACAGTGTGTGTGACACAGGGTATTAGAGACACTGTGTGTGAGAGACAGTGTATTAGAGACACTGTGTGTGAGACAGTGTATTAGAGACAGTGTTTGAGACAGTGTATTAGAGACACTGTGTGTGAGACAGTGCATTAGAGACACCGTGTGTGGGACAGTGTATTACAGACACCGTGTGTGAGACAGTGTATTAGAGACACCGTGTGAGAGACAGTGTATTACAGACACCGTGTGTGAGACAGTGTATTAGAGACACCGTGTGAGAGACAGTGTATTAGAGACACCGTGTGAGTGAGACAGTGTATTAGAGACACTGTATGTGAGACAGCGTATTAGAGACACTGTGTGTGAGACAGTGTATTAGAGGCACCGTGTTTGAGACAGTGTATTAGAGACACCGTGTTTGAGACAGTGCATTAGAGACCGTGTGTGTGACACAGTGTATTAGAGACACTGTGTGTGAGAGATAGTGTATTAGAGACACTGTGTGAGAGATAGTGTATTAGAGACACTGTGTCTGATAGACAGTGTATTAGAGACACTGTGTGTGAGACAGTGTATTAGAGACACATTGTTTGATACAGTGTATTAGAGACACCGTGCTTGAGACAGTGCATTAGAGACACCCTGTATGACACAGTGTATTAGAGACACCGTGTTTGAGACAGTGTATTAGAGACACCGTGTGTGAGACAGTGTATTAGAGACACTGTATGTGAGAGACAGGGCATTAGAGACACTGTGTGTGAGACAGTGTATTAGATACACCGTGTGAGAGACAGTGTATTAGACACTGTATGAGAGACAGTGTACTCGAGATACCATGTGTGAGACAGCGTATTAGAGACACCGTGTGACAGACAGTGTATTAGAGACTGTGTGTGAGACAGCGTATTAGAGACACTGTGTGAGACAGCGTATTAGAGACACTGTGTGAGACAGCGTATTAGAGACACTGTGTGTACAACAGTGTATTAGAGACACTGTGTGTGAGACAGTGTATTAGAGACACTGTGAGAGACAGTGTATTAGAGACACTGTGAGACAGTGTATTAGAGACACTGTGTGTGAGAAAGTGTATTAGAGACAGTGTGTGAGACAGTGTATTAGAGACACTGTGCGTGAGAGACAGTGTATTAGAGACACTGTGTGTGTGAGACAGTGTATTAGAGACACTGTGTGTGAGACAGTGCATTAGAGACAGTGTGTGTGACACAGTGTATCAGAGACACTGTGTGTGAGTGATAGTGTATTAGAGACACTGTGTGTGAGAGACAGTGTATTAGAGACACTGTGTGTGAGACAGTGCATTAGAGACACTGTGTCTGAGACAGTGCATGAGAGACACTGTGTGTACAATAGTGTATTAGAGACACTGTGTGAGAGACAGTGTATTAGAGACACTGTGTGAGAGACAGTGTATTAGCGACACTGTGTGTGAGACAGTGTATTAGAGACACTGTGTGTGAGAAAGTGTATTACAGACAGTGTGTGAGACAGTGTATTAGAAACACTGTGTGTGAGACAGTGCATTAGAGACACCGTGTGTGGGACAGTGCATTACAGACACCGTGTGTGAGAAAGTGTATTAGAGACACCGTGTGAGAGACAGTGTATTAGAGACACCGTGTGAGTGAGACAGTGTATTAGAGACACTGTGTGTGAGACAGCGTATTAGAGACACTGTGAGACAGTGTATTAGAGACACTGTGTGAGACAGCGTATTAGAGACACTGGGTGAGACAGCGTATTGGAGACACTGTGTGTGAGAGACAGTGTATTAGAGACACTGTGTGTGAGAGACAGTGTATTAGAGACACTGTGTCTGTGAGACAGTGTATTAGAGACACTGTGTGTGAGACAGTGCATTAGAGACAGTGTGTGTGACACAGGGTATTAGAGACACTGTGTGTGAGAGACAGTGTATTAGAGACACTGTGTGTGAGACAGTGTATTAGAGACAGTGTTTGAGACAGTGTATTAGAGACACTGTGTGTGAGACAGTGCATTAGAGACACCGTGTGTGGGACAGTGTATTACAGACACCGTGTGTGAGACAGTGTATTAGAGACACCGTGTGAGAGACAGTGTATTAGAGACACCGTGTGAGTGAGACAGTGTATTAGAGACACTGTATGTGAGACAGCGTATTAGAGACACTGTGTGTGAGACAGTGTATTAGAGGCACCGTGTTTGAGACAGTGTATTAGAGACACCGTGTTTGAGACAGTGCATTAGAGACCGTGTGTGTGACACAGTGTATTAGAGACACTGTGTGTGAGAGATAGTGTATTAGAGACACTGTGTGAGAGATAGTGTATTAGAGACACTGTGTCTGATAGACAGTGTATTAGAGACACTGTGTGTGAGACAGTGTATTAGAGACACATTGTTTGATACAGTGTATTAGAGACACCGTGCTTGAGACAGTGCATTAGAGACACCCTGTATGACACAGTGTATTAGAGACACCGTGTTTGAGACAGTGTATTAGAGACACCGTGTTTGAGACAGTGTATTAGAGACACCGTGTGTGAGACAGGGTATTAGAGACACTGTGTGAGTGAGACAGTGTATTAGAGACACTGTGTGTGAGACAGCGTATTAGAGACACTGTGTGAGACAGCATATTAGAGACACTGTGTGTGAGATAGTGTATAAAAGATACTGTGTGTGATAGACAGTGTATTAGAGACACTGTGTGTGAGACAGTGTATTAGAGACACTGTATGTGAGAGACAGGGCATTAGAGACACTGTGTGTGAGACAGTGTATTAGATACACCGTGTGAGAGACAGTGTATTAGACACTGTATGAGAGACAGTGTACTCGAGATACCATGTGTGAGACAGCGTATTAGAGACACCGTGTGACAGACAGTGTATTAGAGACACTGTGTGTGAGACAGCGTATTAGAGACACTGTGTGTGAGACAGTGCATTAGAGACAGTGTGTGTGACACAGGGTATTAGAGACACTGTGTGTGAGAGATAGTGCATTAGAGACACTGTCTGTGAGAGACAGTGTATTAGAGACACTGTGTGAGACAGTGTATTAGAGACACTGTGTGAGACAGTGTATTAGAGACACTGTGTGTGAGACAGCGTATTAGAGACACTGTGTGAGACAGCGTATTAGAGACACTGTGTGCGAGATAGTGTATAAAAGACACTGTGTGTGACAGGTAGTGTATTAGAGACACTGTGTGTGAGAGACAGTGTATTAGAGACACTGTGTGTGTGAGACAGTGCATTAGAGACACTGTGTGTGAGACCGTGCATTAGAGACAGTGTGTGTGACACAGGGTATTAGAGACACTGTGTGTGAGAGATAGTGCATTAGAGACACTGTGTGTGAGAGACAGTGTATTAAAGACACTGTGTGAGACAGTGTGTATTAGAGACACCATGTGTCAGACAGTGCATTAGAGACACTGTATGTGAGACAGTGTATTAGAGACACCGTGTTTGAGGCAGTGTATTAGAGACACTGTGTGTGAGACAGTGCATTAGAGACACTGTGTGTGAGACAGTGCATTAGAGACACAGTGTATGAGACAGTGTATTAGAGACACTGTCTGAGACAGTGTATTAGAGACACTGTGTGACACAGCGCATTAGAGACACTGTGTGAGACAGCGTATTAGAGACACTCTGTGTGAGAGATAGTGTCTAAAAGACAGTGTGTGTGATAGTGTATTAGAGACACTGTGTGTGAGAGACAGTGCATTAGAGACACTGTGTGTGACACAGTGTATTAGAGACACTCTGTGTGAGACAGTGTATTAGAGACTGTGTGTGAGACAGCGTATTAGAGACACTGTGTGAGACAGCGTATTAGAGACACTGTGTGAGACAGCGTATTAGAGACACTGTGTGTACAACAGTGTATTAGAGACACTGTGTGTGAGACAGTGTATTAGAGACACTGTGAGAGACAGTGTATTAGAGACACTGTGAGACAGTGTATTAGAGACACTGTGTGTGAGAAAGTGTATTAGAGACAGTGTGTGAGACAGTGTATTAGAGACACTGTGCGTGAGAGACAGTGTATTAGAGACACTGTGTGTGTGAGACAGTGTATTAGAGACACTGTGTGTGAGACAGTGCATTAGAGACAGTGTGTGTGACACAGTGTATCAGAGACACTGTGTGTGAGAGATAGTGTATTAGAGACACTGTGTGTGAGAGACAGTGTATTAGAGACACTGTGTGTGAGACAGTGCATTAGAGACACTGTGTGTGAGACAGTGCATGAGAGACGCTGTGTGTACAATAGTGTATTAGAGACACTGTGTGAGAGACAGTGTATTAGAGACACTGTGAGAGACAGTGTATTAGAAACACTGTGTGAGAGACAGTGTATTAGCGACACTGTGTGTGAGACAGCGTATTAGAGACACTGTGTGAGACAGTGTATTAGAGACACTGGGTGAGACAGCGTATTGGAGACACTGTGTGTGAGAGACAGTGTATTAGAGACACTGTGTGTGAGAGACAGTGTATTAGAGACACTGTGTGTGTGAGACAGTGTATTAGAGACACTGTGTGTGAGACAGTGCATTAGAGACAGTGTGTGACACAGGGTATTAGAGACACTGTGTGTGAGAAATAGTGTATTAGAGACACTGTCTGTGAGAGACAGTGTATTAGAGACAGTGTGTGACAGTGTATTAGAGACACTGTGTGAGAGACAGTGTATTAGCGACACTGTGTGTGAGACAGCGTATTAGAGACACTGTGTGAGACAGCGTATTAGAGACACTGGGTGAGACAGCGTATTGGAGACACTGTGTGTGAGAGACAGTGTATTAGAGACACTGTGTGTGAGAGACAGTGTATTAGAGACACTGTGTGTGTGAGACAGTGTATTAGAGACACTGTGTGTGAGACAGTTCATTAGAGACAGTGTGTGTGACACAGGGTATTAGAGACACTGTGTGTGAGAGATAGTGTATTAGAGACACTGTCTGTGAGAGACAGTGTATTAGAGACAGTGTGTGACAGTGTATTAGAGACACCGTGTGAGAGACTGTGTATTAGACACCATGTGTGAGACAGTGCATTAGAGACACTGTGTGTGAGACAGTGTATGAGAGACACTGTGATAGACAGTGTATTAGAGACACTGTGTGTGAGACAGTGTACTAGAGACACTGTGTGTGAGACAGTGTATTAGAGACAGTGTTTGAGACAGTGTATTAGAGACACTGTGTGTGAGACAGTACATTACAGACACCGTGTGTGGGACAGTGCATTAGAGACCGTGTCTGTGACACAGTGTATTAGAGACACTGTGTGTGAGAGATAGTGTATTAGAGACACTGTGTGTGACAGATAGTGTATTAGAGACACTGTGTCTGAGAGACAGTGTATTAGAGACACTGTGTCTGAGAGACAGTGTATTAGAGACACTGTGTGTGAGACAGTGTATTAGAGACACAGTGTTTGATACAGTGTATTAGAGACACCGTGTTTGAGACAGTGTATTAGAGACACCGTGTTTGAGACAGTGTATTAAAGACACCGTGTGTGAGACAGTGTATTAGAGACACTGTGTGAGTGAGACAGTGCATTATAATCATTCTGTGTGAGACAGTGTATTAGAGACACTGTGTGAGACAGTGTATTAGAGACACTGTGTGTGAGACAGTGCATTAGAGACAGTGTGTGTGACACCGTGTATCAGAGACACTGTGTGTGAGAGATAGTGTATAGTAGAGACACTGTGTGTGAGAGACAGTGTATTAGGGACACTGTCAGTGAGAGACAGTGCATTAGAGACACTGTGCGTGAGACAGTGCATGAGAGACAATGTGAGACAGTGTATTAGAGACACTGAGTGTACAATAGTGTATTAGAGACACTGTGTGTGAGACAGTGTATTAGAGACACTGTGAGAGACAGTGTATTAGAGACACCGTGTGAGTGAGACAGTGTATTAGAGACACTGTATGTGAGGACAGCGTATTAGAGACACTGGTGTGTGAGACAGTGTATTAGACAGGCACCGTGTTGAGACAGTGTATTAGAGACACCGTGTTTGAGACAGTGCATTAGAGACCGTGGTGTGTGACACAGTGTATTAGAGACACTGTGTGTGAGAGATAGTGTATTAGAGACACTGTGTGAGAGATAGTGTATTAGCGACACTGTGTCTGATAGACAGTGTATTAGAGACACTGTGTGTGAGACAGTGTATTAGAGACACATTGTTAGATACAGTGTATAGAGACACCGTGCTTGAGACAGTGCATTAGAGACACCCTGTATGATCACAGTGTTTAGAGACACCGTGTTTGAGACAGTGTATTAGAGACACCGTGTTTGAGACAGTGTTTAGAGACACCGTGTGTGAGACAGTGTATTAGAGACACTGTATGTGAGAGACAGGGCATTAGAGACACTGTGTGTGAGACAGTGTATTAGATACACCGTGTGAGAGACAGTGTATTAGACACTGTATGAGAGACAGTGTACTCGAGATACCATGTGGTGAGACAGGCGTATTAGCGACACCGTGTGACAGACAGTGTATTAGAGACTGTGTGTGAGACAGCGTATTAGAGACACTGTGTGAGACAGCGTATTAGAGACACTGTGTGAGACAGCGTATTAGAGACACTGTGTGTACAACAGTGTATTAGAGACACTTGTGTGTGAGACAGTGTATTTAGAGACACTGTGAGAGACAGTGTATTAGAGACACTGTGAGACAGTGTATTAGAGACACTGTGTGTGAGAAGTGTATTAGAGACAGTGTGTGAGACAGTGTATTAGAGACACTGTGCGTGAGAGACAGTGTATTAGAGACACTGTGTGTGTGAGACAGTGTATTAGAGACACTGTGTGTGAGACAGTGCATTAGAGACAGTGTGTGTGACACAGTGTATCAGAGACACTGTGTGTGAGTGATAGTGTATTAGAGACACTGTGTGTGAGAGACAGTGTATTAGAGGACACTGTGTGTGAGACAGTGCATTAGAGACACTGTGTCTGAGACAGTGCATGAGAGACACTGTGTGTACAATAGTGTATTAGAGACACTGTGTGAGAGACAGTGTATTAGAGACACTGTGTGTGAGACAGTGTATTAGCGACACTGAGTGTGAGACAGTGTATTAGAGACACTGTGTGTGAGAAAGTGTATTACAGACAGGTGTGAGACAGTTGTATTAGAAACACTGTGTGTGAGACAGTGCATTAGAGACACCGTGTGTGGGACAGTGCATTACAGACACCGTGTGTGAGAAAGTGTATTAGAGACACCGTGTGAGAGACAGTGTATTAGAGACACCGTGTGAGTGAGACAGTGTATTAGAGACACTGTGTGTGAGACAGCGTATTAGAGACACTGTGAGACATGTGTATTAGAGACACTGTGTGAGACAGCGTATTAGAGACACTGGGTGAGACAGCGTATTGGAGACACTGTGTGTGAGAGACAGTGTATTAGAGACACTGTGTGTGAGAGACAGTGTATAGAGACACTGTGTCTGTGAGACAGTGTATTAGAGACACTGTGTGTCACGACAGTGCATTAGAGACAGTGTGTGTGACACAGGGTATTAGAGACACTGTGTGTGAGAGACAGTGTATTAGAGACACTGTGTGTGAGACAGTGTAATTAGAGACAGTGTTTGAGACAGTGTATTAGAGACACTGTGTTGTGAGACAGTGCATTAGAGACACCGTGTGTGGGACAGTGTATTACAGACACCGTGTGTGAGACAGTGTATTAGAGACACCGTGTGAGAGACAGTGTATTAGAGACACCGTGTGAGTGAGACAGTGTATTAGAGACACTGTATGTGAGACAGCGTATTAGAGACACTGTGTGTGAGACAGTGTATTAGAGGCACCGTGTTTGAGACAGTGTATTAGAGACACCGTGTTTGAGACAGTGCATTAGAGACCGTGTGTGTGACACAGTGTATTATGAGACACTGTGTGTGAGAGATAGTGTATTAGAGACACTGTGTGAGAGATAGTGTATAGAGACACTGTGTCTGATAGACAGTGTATTAGAGACACTGTGTGGAGACAGTGTATTAGAGACACATTGTTTGATACAGTGATTAGAGACACCGTGCTTGAGACAGTGCATTAGAGACACCCTGTATGACACAGTGTATTAGAGACACCGTGTTTGAGACAGTGTATTAGAGACACCGTGTTGTGAGACAGTGTATTAGAGACACCGTGTGTGAGACAGGGTATTAGAGACACTGTGTGAGTAGTCAGACAGTGTATAGAGACACTGCTGTGTGAGACAGCGTATTAGAGACACTGTGTGAGACAGCATATTAGAGACACTGTGTGTGAGATAGGGTATAAAAGATACTGTGTGTGATAGACAGTGTATTAGAGACACTGTGTGTGAGACAGTGTATTAGAGACACTGTATGTGAGAGACAGGGCATTAGAGACACTGTGTGTGAGACAGTGTATTAGATACACCGTGTGAGAGACAGTGTATTAGACACTGTATGAGAGACAGTGTACTCGAGATACCATGTGTGAGACAGCGTATTAGAGACACCGTGTGACAGACAGTGTATTAGAGACACTGTGTGTGAGACAGCGTATTAGAGACACTGTGTGTGAGACAGTGCATTAGAGACAGTGTGTGTGACACAGGGTATTAGAGACACTGTGTGTGAGAGATAGTGCATTAGAGGACACTGTCTGTGAGAGACAGTGTATTAGAGACACTGTGTGAGACAGTTATTAGACACTGGTGAGACAGTGTATTAGAGACACTGTGTGTGAGACAGCGTATTAGAGACACTGTGTGAGACAGGTAGTGTCTTAGAGACACTGTGTGTGAGAGACAGTGTATTAGAGACACTGTGTGTGAGGCAGTGTATTAGAGACAGTGTGTGTGACACAGGGTATTAGAGACACTGTGTGTGAGAGATAGTGCATTAGAGACACTGTGTGTGAGAGACAGTGTATTAAAGACACTGTGTGAGACAGTGTGTATTAGAGACACCATGTGTCAGACAGTGCATTAGAGACACTGTATGTGAGACAGTGTATTAGAGACACCGTGTTTGAGGCAGTGTATTAGAGACACTGTGTGTGAGACAGTGCATTAGAGACACTGTGTGTGAGACAGTGCATTAGAGACACAGTGTATGAGACAGTGTATTAGAGACACTGTCTGAGACAGTGTATTAGAGACACTGTGTGACACAGCGCATTAGAGACACTGTGTGAGACAGCGTATTAGAGACACTCTGTGTGAGAGATAGTGTCTAAAAGACAGTGTGTGTGATAGTGTATTAGAGACACTGTGTGTGAGAGACAGTGCATTAGAGACACTGTGTGTGACACAGTGTATTAGAGACACTCTGTGTGAGACAGTGTATTAGAGACTGGTGTGAGACAGCGTATTAGAGACACTGTGTGAGACAGCGTATTAGAGACACTGTGTGAGACAGCGTATTAGAGACACTGTGTGTACAACAGTGTATTAGAGACACTGTGTGTGAGACAGTGTATTAGAGACACTGTGAGAGACAGTGTATTAGAGACACTGTGAGACAGTGTATTAGAGACACTGTGTGTGAGAAAGTGTATTAGAGACAGTGTGTGAGACAGTGTATTAGAGACACTGTGCGTGAGAGACAGTGTATTAGAGGACATGTGTGTGTGAGACAGTGTATTAGAGACACTGTGTGTGAGACAGTGCATTAGAGACAGTGTGTGTGACACAGTGTATCAGAGACACTGTGTGTGAGAGATAGTGTATTAGAGACACTGTGTGTGAGAGACAGTGTATTAGAGACACTGTGTGTGAGACAGTGCATTAGAGACACTGTGTGTGAGACAGTGCATGAGAGACGCTGTGTGTACAATAGTGTATTAGAGGACACTGTGTGAGAGAACAGTGTATTAGAGACACTGTGAGAGACAGTGTATTAGAAACACTGTGTGAGAGACAGTGTATAGCGACACTGTGTGTGAGACAGCGTATTAGAGACACTGTGTGAGACAGTGTATAGAGACACTGGGTGAGACAGCGTATTGGAGACACTGTGTGTGAGAGACAGTGTATTAGAGACACTGTGGTGTGAGAGACAGTGTATTAGAGACACTGTGTGTGTGAGACAGTGTATTAGAGACACTGTGTGTGAGACAGTGCATTAGAGACAGTGTAGTGACACAGGGTATTAGAGACACTGTGTGTGAGAAATAGTGTATTAGAGACACTGTCTGTGAGAGACAGTGTATTAGAGACAGTGTGTGACAGTGTATTAGAGACACTGTGTGAGAGACAGTGTATTAGCGACACTGTGTGTGAGACAGCGTATTAGAGACACTGTGTGAGACAGCGTATTAGAGACACTGGTGAGACAGCGTATTGGAGACACTGTGTGTGAGAGACAGTGTATTAGAGACACCTGTGTGTGAGAGACAGTGTATTAGAGACACTGTGTGTGTGAGACAGTGTATTAGAGACACTGTGTGTGAGACAGTGCATTAGAGACAGTGTGTGTGACACAGGGTATTAGAGACACTGTGTGTGAGAGATAGTGTATTAGAGACACTGTCTGTGAGAGACAGTGTATTAGAGACAGTGTGTGACAGTGTATTAGAGACACCGTGTGAGAGACTGTGTATTAGACACCATGTGTGAGACAGTGCATTAGAGACACTGTGTGTGAGACAGTGTATGAGAGACACTGTGATAGACAGTGTATAGAGACACTGTGTGTGAGACAGTGTACTAGAGACACTGTGTGTGAGACAGTGTATTAGAGACAGTGTTTGAGACAGTGTATTAGAGACACTGTGTGTGAGACAGTACATTACAGACACCGTGTGTGGGACAGTGCATTAGAGACCGTGTCTGTGACACAGTGTATTAGAGACACTGTGTGTGAGAGATAGTGTATTAGAGACACTGTGTGTGACAGATAGTGTATTAGAGACACTGTGTCTGAGAGACAGTGTATTAGAGACACTGTGTCTGAGAGACAGTGTATTAGAGACACTGTTGTGTGAGACAGTGTATTAGAGACACAGTGTTTGATACAGTGTATTAGAGACACCGTGTTTGAGACAGTGTATTAGAGACACCGTGTTTTGAGACAGTGTATTAAAGACACCGTGTGTGAGACAGTGTATTAGAGACACTGTGTGAGTGAGACAGTGCATTATAATCATTCTGTGTGAGACAGTGTATTAGAGACACTGTGTGAGACAGTGTATTAGAGACACTGTGTGTGAGACAGTGCATTAGAGACAGTGTGTGTGACACCGTGTATCAGAGACACTGTGTGTGAGAGATAGTGTATTAGAGACACTGTGTGTGAGAGACAGTGTATTAGGGACACTGTCAGTGAGAGACAGTGCATTAGAGACACTGTGCGTGAGACAGTGCATGAGAGACAATGTGAGACAGTGTATTAGAGACACTGAGTGTACAATAGTGTATTAGAGACACTGTGTGTGAGACAGTGTATTAGAGACACTGTGAGAGACAGTGTATTAGAGACACTGTGAGAGACAGTGTATTAGAGACACTGTTGGAGAGACAGTGTATTAGCGACACTGTGTGTGAGACACTGTGAATGAGAAGTGTATTAGAGACTGTGTGTGAGACAGTGTATTAGAGACACTGTGTGTGAGACAGTGCATTAGAGACACCGTGTGTGGACAGTGCATTACAGACACCGTGTGTGAGCAGTGTATTAGAGACACCGTGTGAGAGACAGTGTATTAGAGACACCGTGTGAGTGAGACAGTGATTAGAGACACTGTGTGTGAGACAGTGTATTAGAGACACTGTGTGGTGAGACAGCGTATTAGAGACACTGTGAGGCAGCGTATTAGAGACACTGTGTGAGACAGCGTATTAGAGACACTGTGTGTGAGAGACAGTGTATTAGAGACTGTGTGTGAGACAGCGTATTAGAGACTCTGTGTGAGACAGTGTATTAGAGACACTGTGTGAGACAGATAGTGTATTACAGACACTGTGTCTGAGAGACAGTGTATTAGAGACACTGTGTCTGAGAGACAGTGTATTAGAGACACTGTGTGTGAGACAGTGTATTAGAGACACAGTGTTTGATACAGTGTATAGAGACACCGTGTTTGAGACAGTGCATTAGAGACACTGTGTGTGAGACAGTGCATTAGAGACAGTGTGTGTGACACGTGTATCAGAGACACTGTGTGTGAGAGATAGTGTATTAGAGACACTGTGTGTGAGAGACAGTGTATTAGAGACACTGTCAGTGAGAGACAGTGCATTAGAGACACTGTGCGTGAGACAGTGCATGAGAGACAATGTGAGACAGTGTATTAGAGACACTGTGTGTACAATAGTGTATTAGAGACACTGTGTGTGAGACAGTGTATTAGAGACACTGTGAGAGACAGTGTATTAGAGACACTGTGAGAGACAGTGTATTAGAGACACTGTTGAGAGACAGTGTATTAGCGACACTGTGTGTGAGACACTGTGAGTGAGAAAGTGTATAGATGACTGTGTGTGAGACAGTGTATTTAGAGACACTGTGTGTGAGACAGTGCATTAGAGACACCATGTGTGGGACAGTGCATTACAGACACCGTGTGTGAGGCAGTGTATTAGAGACACCGTGTGAGAGAACGTGTATTAGAGACACCGTGTGAGTGAGACAGTGTATTAGAGACACTGTGTGTGAGACAGTGTATTAGAGACACTGTGTGTGAGACAGCGTATTAGAGACACTGTGAGGCAGCGTATTAGAGACACTGTGTGAGACAGCGTATTAGAGACACTGTGTGTGAGAGACAGTGTATTAGAGACACTGTGTGTGTGAGACAGTGTATTAGAGACTGTGTGTGAGACAGCGTATTAGAGACTCTGTGTGAGACAGTGTATTAGAGACACTGTGTGAGACAGCGTATTAGAGACACTGGGTGAGACAGCGTATTGGAGACACTGTGTGTGAGAGACAGTGTATTAGAGACACTGTGTGTGAGAGACAGTGTATTAGAGACACTGTGTCTGTGAGACAGTGTATTAGAGACACTGTGTGTGAGACAGTGCATTAGAGACAGTGTGTGTGACACAGGGTATTAGAGACACTGTGTGTGAGAGACAGTGTATTAGAGACACTGTGTGTGAGACAGTGTATTAGAGACAGTGTTTGAGACAGTGTATTAGAGACACTGTGTGTGAGACAGTGCATTAGAGACACCGTGTGTGGGACAGTGTATTACAGACACCGTGTGTGAGACAGTGTATTAGAGACACCGTGTGAGAGACAGTGTATTAGAGACACCGTGTGAGTGAGACAGTGTATTAGAGACACTGTATGTGAGACAGCGTATTAGAGACACTGTGTGTGAGACAGTGTATTAGAGGCACCGTGTTTGAGACAGTGTATTAGAGACACCGTGTTTGAGACAGTGCATTAGAGACCGTGTGTGTGACACAGTGTATTAGAGACACTGTGTGTGAGAGATAGTGTATTAGAGACACTGTGTGAGAGATAGTGTATTAGAGACACTGTGTCTGATAGACAGTGTATTAGAGACACTGTGTGTGAGACAGTGTATTAGAGACACATTGTTTGATACAGTGTATTAGAGACACCGTGCTTGAGACAGTGCATTAGAGACACCCTGTATGACACAGTGTATTAGAGACACCGTGTTTGAGACAGTGTATTAGAGACACCGTGTTTGAGACAGTGTATTAGAGACACCGTGTGTGAGACAGGGTATTAGAGACACTGTGTGAGTGAGACAGTGTATTAGAGACACTGTGTGTGAGACAGCGTATTAGAGACACTGTGTGAGACAGCATATTAGAGACACTGTGTGTGAGATAGTGTATAAAAGATACTGTGTGTGATAAACAGTGTATTAGAGACACTGTGTGTGAGACAGTGTATTAGAGACACTGTATGTGAGAGACAGGGCATTAGAGACACTGTGTGTGAGACAGTGTATTAGATACACCGTGTGAGAGACAGTGTATTAGACACTGTATGAGAGACAGTGTACTCGAGATACCATGTGTGAGACAGCGTATTAGAGACACCGTGTGACAGACAGTGTATTAGAGACACTGTGTGTGAGACAGCGTATTAGAGACACTGTGTGTGAGACAGTGCATTAGAGACAGTGTGTGTGACACAGGGTATTAGAGACACTGTGTGTGAGAGATAGTGCATTAGAGACACTGTCTGTGAGAGACAGTGTATTAGAGACACTGTGTGAGACAGTGTATTAGAGACACTGTGTGAGACAGTGTATTAGAGACACTGTGTGTGAGACAGCGTATTAGAGACACTGTGTGAGACAGCGTATTAGAGACACTGTGTGCGAGATAGTGTATAAAAGACACTGTGTGTGACAGATAGTGTATTAGAGACACTGTGTGTGAGAGACAGTGTATTAGAGACACTGTGTGTGTGAGACAGTGCATTAGAGACACTGTGTGTGAGACCGTGCATTAGAGACAGTGTGTGTGACACAGGGTATTAGAGACACTGTGTGTGAGAGATAGTGCATTAGAGACACTGTGTGTGAGAGACAGTGTATTAAAGACACTGTGTGAGACAGTGTGTATTAGAGACACCATGTGTCAGACAGTGCATTAGAGACACTGTATGTGAGACAGTGTATTAGAGACACCGTGTTTGAGGCAGTGTATTAGAGACACTGTGTGTGAGACAGTGCATTAGAGACACTGTGTGTGAGACAGTGCATTAGAGACACAGTGTATGAGACAGTGTATTAGAGACACTGTCTGAGACAGTGTATTAGAGACACTGTGTGACACAGCGCATTAGAGACACTGTGTGAGACAGCGTATTAGAGACACTCTGTGTGAGAGATAGTGTCTAAAAGACAGTGTGTGTGATAGTGTATTAGAGACACTGTGTGTGACACAGTGTATTAGAGACACTCTGTGTGAGACAGTGTATTAGAGACTGTGTGTGAGACAGCGTATTAGAGACACTGTGTGAGACAGCGTATTAGAGACACTGTGTGACACAGCGTATTAGAGACACTGTGTGTACAACAGTGTATTAGAGACACTGTGTGTGAGACAGTGTATTAGAGACACTGTGAGAGACAGTGTATTAGAGACACTGTGAGACAGTGTATTAGAGACACTGTGTGTGAGAAAGTGTATTAGAGACAGTGTGTGAGACAGTGTATTAGAGACACTGTGCGTGAGAGACAGTGTATTAGAGACACTGTGTGTGTGAGACAGTGTATTAGAGACACTGTGTGTGAGACAGTGCATTAGAGACAGTGTGTGTGACACAGTGTATCAGAGACACTGTGTGTGAGAGATAGTGTATTAGAGACACTGTGTGTGAGAGACAGTGTATTAGAGACACTGTGTGTGAGACAGTGCATTAGAGACACTGTGTGTGAGACAGTGCATGAGAGACGCTGTGTGTACAATAGTGTATTAGAGACACTGTGTGAGAGACAGTGTATTAGAGACACTGTGAGAGACAGTGTATTAGAAACACTGTGTGAGAGACAGTGTATTAGCGACACTGTGTGTGAGACAGCGTATTAGAGACACTGTGTGAGACAGTGTATTAGAGACACTGGGTGAGACAGCGTATTGGAGACACTGTGTGTGAGAGACAGTGTATTAGAGACACTGTGTGTGAGAGACAGTGTATTAGAGACACTGTGTGTGTGAGACAGTGTATTAGAGACACTGTGTGTGAGACAGTGCATTAGAGACAGTGTGTGACACAGGGTATTAGAGACACTGTGTGTGAGAAATAGTGTATTAGAGACACTGTCTGTGAGAGACAGTGTATTAGAGACAGTGTGTGACAGTGTATTAGAGACACTGTGTGAGAGACAGTGTATTAGCGACACTGTGTGTGAGACAGCGTATTAGAGACACTGTGTGAGACAGCGTATTAGAGACACTGGGTGAGACAGCGTATTGGAGACACTGTGTGTGAGAGACAGTGTATTAGAGACACTGTGTGTGAGAGACAGTGTATTAGAGACACTGTGTGTGTGAGACAGTGTATTAGAGACACTGTGTGTGAGACAGTGCATTAGAGACAGTGTGTGTGACACAGGGTATTAGAGACACTGTGTGTGAGAGATAGTGTATTAGAGACACTGTCTGTGAGAGACAGTGTATTAGAGACAGTGTGTGACAGTGTATTAGAGACACCGTGTGAGAGACTGTGTATTAGACACCATGTGTGAGACAGTGCATTAGAGACACTGTGTGTGAGACAGTGTATGAGAGACACTGTGATAGACAGTGTATTAGAGACACTGTGTGTGAGACAGTGTACTAGAGACACTGTGTGTGAGACAGTGTATTAGAGACAGTGTTTGAGACAGTGTATTAGAGACACTGTGTGTGAGACAGTACATTACAGACACCGTGTGTGGGACAGTGCATTAGAGACCGTGTCTGTGACACAGTGTATTAGAGACACTGTGTGTGAGAGATAGTGTATTAGAGACACTGTGTGTGAGACAGTCTATTAGAGACACAGTGTTTGATACAGTGTATTAGAGACACCGTGTTTGAGACAGTGTATTAGAGACACCGTGTTTGAGACAGTGTATTAAAGACACCGTGTGTGAGACAGTGTATTAGAGACACTGTGTGAGTGAGACAGTGCATTATAATCATTCTGTGTGAGACAGTGTATTAGAGACACTGTGTGAGACAGTGTATTAGAGACACTGTGTGTGAGACAGTGCATTAGAGACAGTGTGTGTGACACCGTGTATCAGAGACACTGTGTGTGAGAGATAGTGTATTAGAGACACTGTGTGTGAGAGACAGTGTATTAGAGACACTGTCAGTGAGAGACAGTGCATTAGAGACACTGTGCGTGAGACAGTGCATGAGAGACAATGTGAGACAGTGTATTAGAGACACTGTGTGTACAATAGTGTATTAGAGACACTGTGTGTGAGACAGTGTATTAGAGACACTGTGAGAGACAGTGTATTAGAGACACTGTGAGAGACAGTGTATTAGAGACACTGTTGGAGAGACAGTGTATTAGCGACACTGTGTGTGAGACACTGTGAGTGAGAAAGTGTATTAGAGACTGTGTGTGAGACAGTGTATTAGAGACACTGTGTGTGAGACAGTGCATTAGAGACACCGTGTGTGGGACAGTGCATTACAGACACCGTGTGTGAGGCAGTGTATTAGAGACACCGTGTGAGAGACAGTGTATTAGAGACACCGTGTGAGTGAGACAGTGTATTAGAGACACTGTGTGTGAGACAGTGTATTAGAGACACTGTGTGTGAGACAGCGTATTAGAGACACTGTGAGGCAGCGTATTAGAGACACTGTGTGAGACAGCGTATTAGAGACACTGTGTGTGAGAGACAGTGTATTAGAGACACTGTGTGTGTGAGACAGTGTATTAGAGACTGTGTGTGAGACAGCGTATTAGAGACTCTGTGTGAGACAGTGTATTAGAGACACTGTGTGAGACAGATAGTGTATTACAGACACTGTGTCTGAGAGACAGTGTATTAGAGACACTGTGTCTGAGAGACAGTGTATTAGAGACACTGTGTGTGAGACAGTGTATTAGAGACACAGTGTTTGATACAGTGTATTAGAGACACCGTGTTTGAGACAGTGCATTAGAGACACTGTGTGTGAGACAGTGCATTAGAGACAGTGTGTGTGACACCGTGTATCAGAGACACTGTGTGTGAGAGATAGTGTATTAGAGACACTGTGTGTGAGAGACAGTGTATTAGAGACACTGTCAGTGAGAGACAGTGCATTAGAGACACTGTGCGTGAGACAGTGCATGAGAGACAATGTGAGACAGTGTATTAGAGACACTGTGTGTACAATAGTGTATTAGAGACACTGTGTGTGAGACAGTGTATTAGAGACACTGTGAGAGACAGTGTATTAGAGACACTGTGAGAGACAGTGTATTAGAGACACTGTTGGAGAGACAGTGTATTAGCGACACTGTGTGTGAGACACTGTGAGTGAGAAAGTGTATTAGAGACTGTGTGTGAGACAGTGTATTAGAGACACTGTGTGTGAGACAGTGCATTAGAGACACCATGTGTGGGACAGTGCATTACAGACACCGTGTGTGAGGCAGTGTATTAGAGACACCGTGTGAGAGACAGTGTATTAGAGACACCGTGTGAGTGAGACAGTGTATTAGAGACACTGTGTGTGAGACAGTGTATTAGAGACACTGTGTGTGAGACAGCGTATTAGAGACACTGTGAGGCAGCGTATTAGAGACACTGTGTGAGACAGCGTATTAGAGACACTGTGTGTGAGAGACAGTGTATTAGAGACACTGTGTGTGTGAGACAGTGTATTAGAGACTGTGTGTGAGACAGCGTATTAGAGACTCTGTGTGAGACAGTGTATTAGAGACACTGTGTGAGACAGCGTATTAGAGACACTGGGTGAGACAGCGTATTGGAGACACTGTGTGTGAGAGACAGTGTATTAGAGACACTGTGTGTGAGAGACAGTGTATTAGAGACACTGTGTCTGTGAGACAGTGTATTAGAGACACTGTGTGTGAGACAGTGCATTAGAGACAGTGTGTGTGACACAGGGTATTAGAGACACTGTGTGTGAGAGACAGTGTATTAGAGACACTGTGTGTGAGACAGTGTATTAGAGACAGTGTTTGAGACAGTGTATTAGAGACACTGTGTGTGAGACAGTGCATTAGAGACACCGTGTGTGGGACAGTGTATTACAGACACCGTGTGTGAGACAGTGTATTAGAGACACCGTGTGAGAGACAGTGTATTAGAGACACCGTGTGAGTGAGACAGTGTATTAGAGACACTGTATGTGAGACAGCGTATTAGAGACACTGTGTGTGAGACAGTGTATTAGAGGCACCGTGTTTGAGACAGTGTATTAGAGACACCGTGTTTGAGACAGTGCATTAGAGACCGTGTGTGTGACACAGTGTATTAGAGACACTGTGTGTGAGAGATAGTGTATTAGAGACACTGTGTGAGAGATAGTGTATTAGAGACACTGTGTCTGATAGACAGTGTATTAGAGACACTGTGTGTCAGACAGTGTATTAGAGACACATTGTTTGATACAGTGTATTAGAGACACCGTGCTTGAGACAGTGCATTAGAGACACCCTGTATGACACAGTGTATTAGAGACACCGTGTTTGAGACAGTGTATTAGAGACACCGTGTTTGAGACAGTGTATTAGAGACACCGTGTGTGAGACAGGGTATTAGAGACACTGTGTGAGTGAGACAGTGTATTAGAGACACTGTGTGTGAGACAGCGTATTAGAGACACTGTGTGAGACAGCATATTAGAGACACTGTGTGTGAGATAGTGTATAAAAGATACTGTGTGTGATAGACAGTGTATTAGAGACACTGTGTGTGAGACAGTGTATTAGAGACACTGTATGTGAGAGACAGGGCATTAGAGACACTGTGTGTGAGACAGTGTATTAGATACACCGTGTGAGAGACAGTGTATTAGACACTGTATGAGAGACAGTGTACTCGAGATACCATGTGTGAGACAGCGTATTAGAGACACCGTGTGACAGACAGTGTATTAGAGACACTGTGTGTGAGACAGCGTATTAGAGACACTGTGTGTGAGACAGTGCATTAGAGACAGTGTGTGTGACACAGGGTATTAGAGACACTGTGTGTGAGAGATAGTGCATTAGAGACACTGTCTGTGAGAGACAGTGTATTAGAGACACTGTGTGAGACAGTGTATTAGAGACACTGTGTGAGACAGTGTATTAGAGACACTGTGTGTGAGACAGCGTATTAGAGACACTGTGTGAGACAGCGTATTAGAGACACTGTGTGCGAGATAGTGTATAAAAGACACTGTGTGTGACAGATAGTGTATTAGATGCACTGTGTGTGAGAGACAGTGTATTAGAGACACTGTGTGTGTGAGACAGTGCATTAGAGACACTGTGTGTGAGACCGTGCATTAGAGACAGTGTGTGTGACACAGGGTATTAGAGACACTGTGTGTGAGAGATAGTGCATTAGAGACACTGTGTGTGAGAGACAGTGTATTAAAGACACTGTGTGAGACAGTGTGTATTAGAGACACCATGTGTCAGACAGTGCATTAGAGGCACTGTATGTGAGACAGTGTATTAGAGACACCGTGTTTGAGGCAGTGTATTAGAGACACTGTGTGTGAGACAGTGCATTAGAGACACTGTGTGTGAGACAGTGCATTAGAGACACAGTGTATGAGACAGTGTATTAGAGACACTGTCTGAGACAGTGTATTAGAGACACTGTGTGACACAGCGCATTAGAGACACTGTGTGAGACAGCGTATTAGAGACACTCTGTGTGAGAGATAGTGTCTAAAAGACAGTGTGTGTGATAGTGTATTAGAGACACTGTGTGTGAGAGACAGTGCATTAGAGACACTGTGTGTGACACAGTGTATTAGAGACACACTGTGTGAGACAGTGTATTAGAGACTGTGTGTGAGACAGCGTATTAGAGACACTGTGTGAGACAGCGTATTAGAGACACTGTGTGAGACAGCGTATTAGAGACACTGTGTGTACAACAGTGTATTAGAGACACTGTGTGTGAGACAGTGTATTAGAGACACTGTGAGAGACAGTGTATTAGAGACACTGTGAGACAGTGTATTAGAGACACTGTGTGTGAGAAAGTGTATTAGAGACAGTGTGTGAGACAGTGTATTAGAGACACTGTGCGTGAGAGACAGTGTATTAGAGACACTGTGTGTGTGAGACAGTGTATTAGAGACACTGTGTGTGAGACAGTGCATTAGAGACAGTGTGTGTGACACAGTATATCAGAGACACTGTGTGTGAGAGATAGTGTATTAGAGACACTGTGTGTGAGAGACAGTGTATTAGAGACACTGTGTGTGAGACAGTGCATTAGAGACACTGTGTGTGAGACAGTGCATGAGAGACGCTGTGTGTACAATAGTGTATTAGAGACACTGTGTGAGAGACAGTGTATTAGAGACACTGTGAGAGACAGTGTATTAGAAACACTGTGTGAGAGACAGTGTATTAGCGACACTGTGTGTGAGACAGCGTATTAGAGACACTGTGTGAGACAGTGTATTAGAGACACTGGGTGAGACAGCGTATTGGAGACACTGTGTGTGAGAGACAGTGTATTAGAGACACTGTGTGTGAGAGACAGTGTATTAGAGACACTGTGTGTGTGAGACAGTGTATTAGAGACACTGTGTGTGAGACAGTGCATTAGAGACAGTGTGTGACACAGGGTATTAGAGACACTGTGTGTGAGAAATAGTGTATTAGAGACACTGTCTGTGAGAGACAGTGTATTAGAGACAGTGTGTGACAGTGTATTAGAGACACTGTGTGAGAGACAGTGTATTAGCGACACTGTGTGTGAGACAGCGTATTAGAGACACTGTGTGAGACAGCGTATTAGAGACACTGGGTGAGACAGCGTATGGAGACACTGTGTGTGAGAGACAGTGTATTAGAGACACTGTGTGTGAGAGACAGTGTATTAGAGACACTGTGTGTGTGAGACAGTGTATTAGAGACACTGTGTGTGAGACAGTGCATTAGAGACAGTGTGTGTGACACAGGGTATTAGAGACACTGTGTGTGAGAGATAGTGTATTAGAGACACTGTCTGTGAGAGACAGTGTATTAGAGACAGTGTGTGACAGTGTATTAGAGACACCGTGTGAGAGACTGTGTATTAGACACCATGTGTGAGACAGTGCATTAGAGACACTGTGTGTGAGACAGTGTATGAGAGACACTGTGATAGACAGTGTATTAGAGACACTGTGTGTGAGACAGTGTACTAGAGACACTGTGTGTGAGACAGTGTATTAGAGACAGTGTTTGAGACAGTGTATTAGAGACACTGTGTGTGAGACAGTACATTACAGACACCGTGTGTGGGACAGTGCATTAGAGACCGTGTCTGTGACACAGTGTATTAGAGACACTGTGTGTGAGAGATAGTGTATTAGAGACACTGTGTGTGACAGATAGTGTATTAGAGACACTGTGTCTGAGAGACAGTGTATTAGAGACACTGTGTCTGAGAGACAGTGTATTAGAGACACTGTGTGTGAGACAGTGTATTAGAGACACAGTGTTTGATACAGTGTATTAGAGACACCGTGTTTGAGACAGTGTATTAGAGACACCGTGTTTGAGACAGTGTATTAAAGACACCGTGTGTGAGACAGTGTATTAGAGACACTGTGTGAGTGAGACAGTGCATTATAATCATTCTGTGTGAGACAGTGTATTAGAGACACTGTGTGAGACAGTGTATTAGAGACACTGTGTGAGACAGTGTATTAGAGACACTGTGTGTGAGACAGTGCATTAGAGACAGTGTGTGTGACACCGTGTATCAGAGACACTGTGTGTGAGAGATAGTGTATTAGAGACACTGTGTGTGAGAGACAGTGTATTAGAGACACTGTCAGTGAGAGACAGTGCATTAGAGACACTGTGCGTGAGACAGTGCATGAGAGACAATGTGAGACAGTGTATTAGAGACACTGTGTGTACAATAGTGTATTAGAGACACTGTGTGTGAGACAGTGTATTAGAGACACTGTGAGAGACAGTGTATTAGAGACACTGTGAGAGACAGTGTATTAGAGACACTGTTGGAGAGACAGTGTATTAGCGACACTGTGTGTGAGACACTGTGAGTGAGAAAGTGTATTAGAGACTGTGTGTGAGACAGTGTATTAGAGACACTGTGTGTGAGACAGTGCATTAGAGACACCGTGTGTGGGACAGTGCATTACAGACACCGTGTGTGAGGCAGTGTATTAGAGACACCGTGTGAGAGACAGTGTATTAGAGACACCGTGTGAGTGAGACAGTGTATTAGAGACACTGTGTGTGAGACAGTGTATTAGAGACACTGTGTGTGAGACAGCGTATTAGAGACACTGTGAGGCAGCGTATTAGAGACACTGTGTGAGACAGCGTATTAGAGACACTGTGTGTGAGAGACAGTGTATTAGAGACACTGTGTGTGTGAGACAGTGTATTAGAGACTGTGTGTGAGACAGCGTATTAGAGACTCTGTGTGAGACAGTGTATTAGAGACACTGTGTGAGACAGATAGTGTATTAGAGACACTGTGTCTGAGAGACAGTGTATTAGAGACACTGTGTCTGAGAGACAGTGTATTAGAGACACTGTGTGTGAGACAGTGTATTAGAGACACAGTGTTTGATACAGTGTATTAGAGACACCATGTTTGAGACAGTGTATTAGAGACACTGTGTATGAGACAGTGTATTAGAGACACCGTGTTTGAGACAGTGTATTAGAGACACCGTGTTTGAGACAGTGTATTAAAGACACCGTGTGTGAGACAGTGTATTAGAGACACTGTGTGAGTGAGACAGTGCATTATAATCACTCTGTGTGAGACAGTGTATTAGAGACACTGTGTGAGACAGTGTATTAGAGACACTGTGTGTGAGACAGTGCATTAGAGACAGTGTGTGTGACACAGTGTATCAGAGACACTGTGTGTGAGAGATAGTGTATTAGAGACACTGTGTGTGAGAGACAGTGTATTAGAGACACTGTCAGTGAGAGACAGTGCATTAGAGACACTGTGCGTGAGACAGTGCATGAGAGACAATGTGAGACAGTGTATTAGAGACACTGTGTGTACAATAGTGTATTAGAGACACTGTGTGTGAGACAGTGTATTAGAGACACTGTGAGAGACAGTGTATTAGAGACACTGTGAGAGACAGTGTATTAGAGACACTGTTGGAGAGACAGTGTATTAGCGACACTGTGTGTGAGACACTGTGAGTGAGAAAGTGTATTAGAGACTGTGTGTGAGACAGTGCATTAGAGACACCGTGTATGAGACAGTGTATTAGAGACACCGTGTGAGAGACAGTGTATTAGAGACACCGTGTGAGTGAGACAGTGTATTAGAGACACTGTGTGTGAGACAGCGTATTAGAGACACTGTGTGAGACAGTGTATTAGAGACACTGTGTGTGAGAGACAGTGTATTAGAGACACTGTGTGTGAGAGACAGTGTATTAGAGACACTGTCTGAGACAGTGTATTAGAGACACTGTGTGAGACAGCGCATTAGAGACACTGTGTGAGACAGCGTATTAGAGACACTCTGTGTGAGAGATAGTGTATAAAAGACAGTGTGTGTGATAGTGTATTAGAGACACTGTGTGTGAGAGACAGTGCATTAGAGACACTGTATGTGACACAGTGTATTAGAGACACTCTGTGTGAGACAGTGCATTAGAGACTGTGTGTGAGACAGTGTATTAGAGACACTGTGTGTGAGACAGTGCATTAGAGACACCGTGTGTGGGACAGTGCATTACAGACACCGTGTGTGAGGCAGTGTATTAGAGACACCGTGTGAGAGACAGTGTATTAGAGACACCGTGTGAGTGAGACAGTGTATTAGAGACACTGTGTGTGAGACAGCGTATTAGAGACACTGTGTGTGAGACAGCGTATTAGAGACACTGTGAGGCAGCGTATTAGAGACACTGTGTGAGACAGCGTATTAGAGACACTGTGTGTGAGAGACAGTGTATTAGAGACACTGTGTGTGTGAGACAGTGTATTAGAGACTGTGTGTGAGACAGCGTATTAGAGACTCTGTGTGAGACAGTGTATTAGAGACACTGTGTGAGACAGATAGTGTATTAGAGACACTGTGTCTGAGAGACAGTGTATTAGAGACACTGTGTCTGAGAGACAGTGTATTAGAGACACTGTGTGTGAGACAGTGTATTAGAGACACAGTGTTTGATACAGTGTATTAGAGACACCGTGTTTGAGACAGTGCATTAGAGACACTGTGTATGAGACAGTGTATTAGAGACACCGTGTTTGAGACAGTGTATTAGAGACACCGTGTTTGAGACAGTGTATTAAAGACACCGTGTGTGAGACAGTGTATTAGAGACACTGTGTGAGTGAGACAGTGCATTATAATCACTCTGTGCGAGACAGTGTATTAGAGACACTGTGTGAGACAGTGTATTAGAGACACTGTGTGTGAGACAGTGCATTAGAGACAGTGTGTGTGACACAGTGTATCAGAGACACTGTGTGTGAGAGATAGTGTATTAGAGACACTGTGTGTGAGAGACAGTGTATTAGAGACACTGTCAGCGAGAGACAGTGCATTAGAGACACTGTGCGTGAGACAGTGCATGAGAGACAATGTGAGACAGTGTATTAGAGACACTGTGTGTACAATAGTGTATTAGAGACACTGTGTGTGAGAGTGTATTAGAGACACTGTGAGAGACAGTGTATTAGAGACACTGTGAGAGACAGTGTATTAGAGACACTGTGAGAGACAGTGTATTAGAGACACTGTTGGAGAGACAGTGTATTAGCGACACTGTGTGTGAGACACTGTGAGTGAGAAAGTGTATTAGAGACTGTGTGTGAGACAGTGCATTAGGGACACTGTGTGTGAGACAGTGCATTAGAGACACCGTGTATGAGACAGTGTATTAGAGACACCGTGTGAGAGACAGTGTATTAGAGACACCGTGTGAGTGATACAGTGTATTAGAGACACTGTGTGTGAGACAGCGTATTAGAGACACTGTGTGAGACAGCGTATTAGAGACACTGTGTGTGAGAGACAGTGTATTAGAGACACTGTGTGTGAGAGACAGTGTATTAGAGACACTGTCTGAGACAGTGTATTAGAGACACTGTGTGAGACAGCGCATTAGAGACACTGTGTGAGACAGCGTATTAGAGACACTCTGTGTGAGAGATAGTGTATAAAAGACAGTGTGTGTGATAGTGTATTAGAGACACTGTGTGTGAGAGACAGTGCATTAGAGACACTGTATGTGACACAGTGTATTAGAGACACTCTGTGTGAGACAGTGTATTAGAGACTGTGTGTGAGACAGCGTATTAGAGACACTGTGTGAGACAGCGTATTAGAGACACTGTGTGAGACAGCGTATTAGAGACACTGTGTGAGACAGCGTATTAGAGACACTGTGTGTACAACAGTGTATTAGAGACACTGTGTGTGAGACAGTGTATTAGAGACACTGTGAGAGACAGTGTATTAGAGACACTGTGAGATAGTGTATTAGAGACACGGTGTGTGAGAAAGTGTATTAGAGACAGTGTGTGAGACAGTGTATTGGAGACACTGTGTGTGTGAGACAGTGTATTAGAGACACTGTGTGTGTGAGACAGTGTATTAGAGACACTGTGTGTGAGAGATAGTGCATTAGAGACACTGTGTGTGAGACAATGTATTAGAGACACTGTGTGAGAACGTATTAGAGACAATTTGTGAGACAGCTTATTGGAGACACTGTGTGTGAGAGACAGTGTATTAGAGACACTGTGTGTGTGAGACAGTGTATTAGAGACACTGTGTGTGAGACAGTGCATTAGAGACAGTGTGTATGACAGGGTATTAGAGACACTGTGTGTGAGAGATAGTGTATTAGAGACACTGTCTGTGAGAGACAGTGTATTAGAGACACTGTGTGTGAGACAGTGTATTAGACACAGTGTGTGACAGTGTATTAGAGACACCGTGTGAGAGAGTGTGTATTAGAGACACCATGTGTGAGACAGTGCATTAGAGACACTGTGTGTGAGACAGTGTATTAGAGACACTGTGTGTGAAACAGTGTATTAGAGACAATGTGAGAGACAGTGTATTAGAGACACTGTGAGAGACAGTGTATTAGAGACACTGTGTGTGAAACAATGTATTAGAGACGCTGTGTGTGAGACATTGTATTAGAGACAGTGTTTGAGACAGTGTATTAGAGACACTGTGTGTGAGACAGTGCATTAGAGACACCGTGTGTGGGACAGTGTATTACAGACACCGTGTGTGAGACAGTGTATTAGAGACACCGTGTGAGAGACAGTGTATTAGAGACACCGTGTGAGTGAGACAGTGTATTAGAGACACTGTATGTGAGACAGCGTATTAGAGACACTGTGTGTGAGACAGTGTATTAGAGGCACCGTGTTTGAGACAGTGTATTAGAGACACCGTGTTTGAGACAGTGCATTAGAGACCGTGTGTGTGGACACAGTGTATTAGAGACACTGTGTGTGAGAGATAGTGTATTAGAGACACTGTGTGAGAGATAGTGTATTAGAGACACTGTGTCTGATAGACAGTGTATTAGAGACACTGTGTGTGAGACAGTGTATTAGGGACACATAGTTTGATACAGTGTATTAGAGACACCGTGCTTGAGACAGTGCATTAGAGACACCCTGTATGACACAGTGTATTAGAGACACCGTGTTTGAGACAGTGTATTAGAGACACCGTGTTTGAGACAGTGTATTAGAGACACCGTGTGTGAGACAGGGTATTAGAGACACTGTGTGAGTGAGACAGTGTATTAGAGACACTGTGTGTGAGACAGCGTATTAGAGACACTGTGTGAGACAGCATATTAGAGACACTGTGTGTGAGATAGTGTATAAAAGATACTGTGTGTGATAGACAGTGTATTAGAGACACTGTGTGTGAGACAGTGTATTAGAGACACTGTATGTGAGAGACAGGGCATTAGAGACACTGTGTGTCAGACAGTGCATTAGAGGACACTGTGTGTGACACAGAGTATTAGAGACACTCTGTGTGAGACAGTGTATTAGAGACTGTGTGTGAGACAGCGTATCAGAGACACTGTGTGAGACAGCGTATTAGAGACACTGTGTGAGACAGCGTATTAGAGACACTGTGTGAGACAGCGTATTAGAGACATTGTGTGTACAACAGTGTATTAGAGACACTGTGTGTGAGACAGTGTATTAGAGACACTGTGAGAGACAGTGTATTAGAGACACTGTGAGAGACAGTGTATTAGAGACACTGTGTGAGAGACAGTGTATTAGAGACATTGTGTGTGAGACAGTGCATTAGAGACACTATGTGTGAGACAGTGTATTAGATACACCGTGTGAGAGACAGTGTATTAGACACTGTATGAGAGACAGTGTACTCGAGATAACATGTGTGAGACAGCGTATTAGAGACACCGTGTGACAGACAGTGTATTAGAGACACTGTGTGTGAGACAGCGTATTAGAGACACTGGGTGAGACAGCGTATTGGAGACACTGTGTGTGAGAGACAGTTGTATTAGAGACACTGTGTGTGAGAGACAGTGTATTAGAGACACTGTGTGTGTGAGAGACAGTGTATTAGAGACACTGTGTGTGAGACAGTGCATTAGAGACTGTGTGTGTGACACAGGGTATTAGAGACACTGTGTGTGAGAGATAGTGTATTAGAGACACTGTCTGTGAGAGACAGTGTATTAGAGACAGTGTGTGACAGTGTATTAGAGACACCGTGTGAGAGAGTGTGTATTAGACACCATGTGTGAGACAGTGCATTAGAGACACTGTGTGTGAGACAGTGTATGAGAGACACTGTGATAGACAGTGTATTAGAGACACTGTGTGTGAGACAGTGTACTAGAGACACTGTGTGTGAGACAGTGTATTAGAGACAGTGTTTGAGACAGTGTATTAGAGACACTGTGTGTGAGACAGTACATTACAGACACCGTGTGTGGGACAGTGCATTAGAGACCGTGTCTGTGACACAGTGTATTAGAGACACTGTGTGTGAGAGATAGTGTATTAGAGACACTGTGTGTGACAGATAGTGTATTAGAGACACTGTGTCTGAGAGACAGTGTATTAGAGACACTGTGTCTGAGAGACAGTGTATTAGAGACACTGTGTGTGAGACAGTGTATTAGAGACACAGTGTTTGATACAGTGTACTAGAGACACCGTGTTTGAGACAGTGCATTAGAGACACTGTGTATGAGACAATGTATTAGAGACACCGTGTTTGAGACAGTGTATTAGAGACACCGTGTTTGAGACAGTGTATTAAAGACACCGTGTGTGAGACAGTGTATTAGAGACACTGTGTGAGTGAGACAGTGCATTATAATCATTCTGTGTGAGACAGTGTATTAGAGACACTGTGTGAGACAGTGTATTAGAGACACTGTGGGTGAGACAGTGCATTAGAGACAGTGTGTGTGACACCGTGTATCAGAGACACTGTGTGTGAGAGATAGTGTATTAGAGACACTGTGTGAGAGATAGTGTATTAGAGACACTGTGTCTGATAGACAGTGTATTAGAGACACTGTGTGTGAGACAGTGTATTAGGGACACATAGTTTGATACAGTGTATTAGAGACACCGTGCTTGAGACAGTGCATTAGAGACACCCTGTATGACACAGTGTATTAGAGACACCGTGTTTGAGACAGTGTATTAGAGACACCGTGTTTGAGACAGTGTATTAGAGACACCGTGTGTGAGACAGGGTATTAGAGACACTGTGTGAGTGAGACAGTGTATTAGAGACACTGTGTGTGAGACAGCATATTAGAGACACTGTGTGTGAGATAGTGTATAAAAGATACTGTGTGTGATAGACAGTGTATTAGAGACACTGTGTGTGAGACAGTGTATTAGAGACACTGTATGTGAGAGACAGGGCATTAGAGACACTGTGTGTCAGACAGTGCATTAGAGACACTGTGTGTGACACAGAGTATTAGAGACACTCTGTGTGAGACAGTGTATTAGAGACTGTGTGTGAGACAGCGTATCAGAGACACTGTGTGAGACAGCGTATTAGAGACACTGTGTGAGACAGCGTATTAGAGACACTGTGTGAGACAGCGTATTAGAGACATTGTGTGTACAACAGTGTATTAGAGACACTGTGTGTGAGACAGTGTATTAGAGACACTGTGAGAGACAGTGTATTAGAGACACTGTGAGAGACAGTGTATTAGAGACACTGTGTGAGAGACAGTGTATTAGAGACATTGTGTGTGAGACAGTGCATTAGAGACACTATGTGTGAGACAGTGTATTAGATACACCGTGTGAGAGACAGTGTATTAGACACTGTATGAGAGACAGTGTACTCGAGATACCATGTGTGAGACAGCGTATTAGAGACACCGTGTGACAGACAGTGTATTAGAGACACTGTGTGTGAGACAGCGTATTAGAGACACTGGGTGAGACAGCGTATTGGAGACACTGTGTGTGAGAGACAGTGTATTAGAGACACTGTGTGTGAGAGACAGTGTATTAGAGACACTTGTGTGTGAGACAGTGTATAAGAGACACTGTGTGTGAGACAGTGCATTAGAGACAGTGTGTGTGACACAGGGTATTAGAGACACTCTGTGTGAGAGATAGTGTATTAGAGACACTGTCTGTGAGAGACAGTGTATTAGAGACAGTGTGTGACAGTGTATTAGAGACACCGTGTGAGAGAGTGTGTATTAGACACCATGTGTGAGACAGTGCATTAGAGACACTGTGTGTGAGACAGTGTATGAGAGACACTGTGATAGACAGTGTATTAGAGACACTGTGTGTGAGACAGTGTACTAGAGACACTGTGTGTGAGACAGTGTATTAGAGACAGTGTTTGAGACAGTGTATTAGAGACACTGTGTGTGAGACAGTACATTACAGACACCGTGTGTGGGACAGTGCATTAGAGACCGTGTCTGTGACACAGTGTATTAGAGACACTGTGTGTGAGAGATAGTGTATTAGAGACACTGTGTGTGACAGATAGTGTATTAGAGACACTGTGTCTGAGAGACAGTGTATTAGAGACACAGTGTTTGATACAGTGTACTAGAGACACCGTGTTTGAGACAGTGCATTAGAGACACTGTGTATGAGACAATGTATTAGAGACACCGTGTTTGAGACAGTGTATTAGAGACACCGTGTTTGAGACAGTGTATTAAAGACACCGTGTGTGAGACAGTGTATTAGAGACACTGTGTGAGTGAGACAGTGCATTATAATCATTCTGTGTGAGACAGTGTATTAGAGACACTGTGTGAGACAGTGTATTAGAGACACTGTGGGTGAGACAGTGCATTAGAGACAGTGTGTGTGACACCGTGTATCAGAGACACTGTGTGTGAGAGATAGTGTATTAGAGACACTGTGTGAGAGATAGTGTATTAGAGACACTGTGTCTGATAGACAGTGTATTAGAGACACTGTGTGTGAGACAGTGTATTAGGGACACATAGTTTGATACAGTGTATTAGAGACACCGTGCTTGAGACAGTGCATTAGAGACACCCTGTATGACACAGTGTATTAGAGACACCGTGTTTGAGACAGTGTATTAGAGACACCGTGTTTGAGACAGTGTATTAGAGACACCGTGTGTGAGACAGGGTATTAGAGACACTGTGTGAGTGAGACAGTGTATTAGAGACACTGTGTGTGAGACAGCATATTAGAGACACTGTGTGTGAGATAGTGTATAAAAGATACTGTGTGTGATAGACAGTGTATTAGAGACACTGTGTGTGAGACAGTGTATTAGAGACACTGTATGTGAGAGACAGGGCATTAGAGACACTGTGTGTCAGACAGTGCATTAGAGACACTGTGTGTGACACAGAGTATTAGAGACACTCTGTGTGAGACAGTGTATTAGAGACTGTGTGTGAGACAGCGTATCAGAGACACTGTGTGAGACAGCGTATTAGAGACACTGTGTGAGACAGCGTATTAGAGACACTGTGTGAGACAGCGTATTAGAGACATTGTGTGTACAACAGTGTATTAGAGACACTGTGTGTGAGACAGTGTATTAGAGACACTGTGAGAGACAGTGTATTAGAGACACTGTGAGAGACAGTGTATTAGAGACACTGTGTGAGAGACAGTGTATTAGAGACATTGTGTGTGAGACAGTGCATTAGAGACACTATGTGTGAGACAGTGTATTAGATACACCGTGTGAGAGACAGTGTATTAGACACTGTATGAGAGACAGTGTACTCGAGATACCATGTGTGAGACAGCGTATTAGAGACACCGTGTGACAGACAGTGTATTAGAGACACTGTGTGTGAGACAGCGTATTAGAGACACTGGGTGAGACAGCGTATTGGAGACACTGTGTGTGAGAGACAGTGTATTAGAGACACTGTGTGTGAGAGACAGTGTATTAGAGACACTGTGTGTGTGAGACAGTGTATTAGAGACACTGTGTGTGAGACAGTGCATTAGAGACAGTGTGTGTGACACAGGGTATTAGAGACACTCTGTGTGAGAGATAGTGTATTAGAGACACTGTCTGTGAGAGACAGTGTATTAGAGACAGTGTGTGACAGTGTATTAGAGACACCGTGTGAGAGAGTGTGTATTAGACACCATGTGTGAGACAGTGCATTAGAGACACTGTGTGTGAGACAGTGTATGAGAGACACTGTGATAGACAGTGTATTAGAGACACTGTGTGTGAGACAGTGTACTAGAGACACTGTGTGTGAGACAGTGTATTAGAGACAGTGTTTGAGACAGTGTATTAGAGACACTGTGTGTGAGACAGTACATTACAGACACCGTGTGTGGGACAGTGCATTAGAGACCGTGTCTGTGACACAGTGTATTAGAGACACTGTGTGTGAGAGATAGTGTATTAGAGACACTGTGTGTGACAGATAGTGTATTAGAGACACTGTGTCTGAGAGACAGTGTATTAGAGACACAGTGTTTGATACAGTGTACTAGAGACACCGTGTTTGAGACAGTGCATTAGAGACACTGTGTATGAGACAATGTATTAGAGACACCGTGTTTGAGACAGTGTATTAGAGACACCGTGTTTGAGACAGTGTATTAAAGACACCGTGTGTGAGACAGTGTATTAGAGACACTGTGTGAGTGAGACAGTGCATTATAATCATTCTGTGTGAGACAGTGTATTAGAGACACTGTGTGAGACAGTGTATTAGAGACACTGTGGGTGAGACAGTGCATTAGAGACAGTGTGTGTGACACCGTGTATCAGAGACACTGTGTGTGAGAGATAGTGTATTAGAGACACTGTGTGAGAGATAGTGTATTAGAGACACTGTGTCTGATAGACAGTGTATTAGAGACACTGTGTGTGAGACAGTGTATTAGGGACACATAGTTTGATACAGTGTATTAGAGACACCGTGCTTGAGACAGTGCATTAGAGACACCCTGTATGACACAGTGTATTAGAGACACCGTGTTTGAGACAGTGTATTAGAGACACCGTGTTTGAGACAGTGTATTAGAGACACCGTGTGTGAGACAGGGTATTAGAGACACTGTGTGAGTGAGACAGTGTATTAGAGACACTGTGTGTGAGACAGCATATTAGAGACACTGTGTGTGAGATAGTGTATAAAAGATACTGTGTGTGATAGACAGTGTATTAGAGACACTGTGTGTGAGACAGTGTATTAGAGACACTGTATGTGAGAGACAGGGCATTAGAGACACTGTGTGTCAGACAGTGCATTAGAGACACTGTGTGTGACACAGAGTATTAGAGACACTCTGTGTGAGACAGTGTATTAGAGACTGTGTGTGAGACAGCGTATCAGAGACACTGTGTGAGACAGCGTATTAGAGACACTGTGTGAGACAGCGTATTAGAGACACTGTGTGAGACAGCGTATTAGAGACATTGTGTGTACAACAGTGTATTAGAGACACTGTGTGTGAGACAGTGTATTAGAGACACTGTGAGAGACAGTGTATTAGAGACACTGTGAGAGACAGTGTATTAGAGACACTGTGTGAGAGACAGTGTATTAGAGACATTGTGTGTGAGACAGTGCATTAGAGACACTATGTGTGAGACAGTGTATTAGATACACCGTGTGAGAGACAGTGTATTAGACACTGTATGAGAGACAGTGTACTCGAGATACCATGTGTGAGACAGCGTATTAGAGACACCGTGTGACAGACAGTGTATTAGAGACACTGTGTGTGAGACAGCGTATTAGAGACACTGGGTGAGACAGCGTATTGGAGACACTGTGTGTGAGAGACAGTGTATTAGAGACACTGTGTGTGAGAGACAGTGTATTAGAGACACTGTGTGTGTGAGACAGTGTATTAGAGACACTGTGTGTGAGACAGTGCATTAGAGACAGTGTGTGTGACACAGGGTATTAGAGACACTCTGTGTGAGAGATAGTGTATTAGAGACACTGTCTGTGAGAGACAGTGTATTAGAGACAGTGTGTGACAGTGTATTAGAGACACCGTGTGAGAGAGTGTGTATTAGACACCATGTGTGAGACAGTGCATTAGAGACACTGTGTGTGAGACAGTGTATGAGAGACACTGTGATAGACAGTGTATTAGAGACACTGTGTGTGAGACAGTGTACTAGAGACACTGTGTGTGAGACAGTGTATTAGAGACAGTGTTTGAGACAGTGTATTAGAGACACTGTGTGTGAGACAGTACATTACAGACACCGTGTGTGGGACAGTGCATTAGAGACCGTGTCTGTGACACAGTGTATTAGAGACACTGTGTGTGAGAGATAGTGTATTAGAGACACTGTGTGTGACAGATAGTGTATTAGAGACACTGTGTCTGAGAGACAGTGTATTAGAGACACTGTGTCTGAGAGACAGTGTATTAGAGACACTGTGTGTGAGACAGTGTATTAGAGACACAGTGTTTGATACAGTGTATTAGAGACACCGTGTTTGAGACAGTGCATTAGAGACACTGTGTATGAGACAGTGTATTAGAGACACCGTGTTTGAGACAGTGTATTAGAGACACCGTGTTTGAGACAGTGTATTAAAGACACCGTGTGTGAGACAGTGTATTAGAGACACTGTGTGAGTGAGACAGTGCATTATAATCATTCTGTGTGAGACAGTGTATTAGAGACACTGTGTGAGACAGTGTATTAGAGACACTTTGTGTGAGACAGTGCATTAGAGACAGTGTGTGTGACACCGTGTATCAGAGACACTGTGTGTGAGAGATAGTGTATTAGAGACACTGTGTGTGAGAGACAGTGTATTAGAGACACTGTCAGTGAGAGACAGTGCGTTAGAGACACTGTGCGTGAGACAGTGCATGAGAGACAATGTGAGACAGTGTATTAGAGACACTGTGTGTACAATAGTGTATTAGAGACACTGTGTGTGAGACAGTGTATTAGAGACACTGTGAGAGACAGTGTATTAGAGACACTGTGAGAGACAGTGTATTAGAGACACTGTTGGAGAGACAGTGTATTAGCGACACTGTGTGTGAGACACTGTGAGTGAGAAAGTGTATTAGAGACTGTGTGTGAGACAGTGTATTAGAGACACCGTGTGTGAGACAGTGCATTAGAGACACCGTGTGTGGGACAGTGCATTACAGACACCGTGTGTGAGGCAGTGTATTAGAGACACCGTGTGAGAGACAGTGTATTAGAGACACCGTGTGAGTGAGACAGTGTATTAGAGACACTGTGTGTGAGACAGTGTATTAGAGACACTGTGTGTGAGACAGCGTATTAGAGACACTGTGAGGCAGCGTATTAGAGACACTGTGTGAGACAGCGTATTAGAGACACTGTGTGTGAGAGACAGTGTATTAGAGACACTGTGTGTGTGAGACAGTGTATTAGAGACTGTGTGTGAGACAGCGTATTAGAGACTCTGTGTGAGACAGTGTATTAGAGACACTGTGTGAGACAGATAGTGTATTAGAGACACTGTGTCTGAGAGACATTGTATTAGAGACACTGTGTCTGAGAGACAGTGTATTAGAGACACTGTGTGTGAGACAGTGTATTAGAGACACAGTGTTTGATACAGTGTATTAGAGACACCGTGTTTGAGACAGTGCATTAGAGACACTGTGTATGAGACAGTGTATTAGAGACACCGTGTTTGAGACAGTGTATTAGAGACACCGTGTTTGAGACAGTGTATTAAAGACACCGTGTGTGAGACAGTGTATTAGAGACACTGTGTGAGTGAGACAGTGCATTATAATCACTCTGTGTGAGACAGTGTATTAGAGACACTGTGTGAGACAGTGTATTAGAGACACTGTGTGTGAGACAGTGCATTAGAGACAGTGTGTGTGACACAGTGTATCAGAGACACTGTGTGTGAGAGATAGTGTATTAGAGACACTGTGTGTGAGAGACAGTGTATTAGAGACACTGTCAGTGAGAGACAGTGCATTAGAGACACTGTGCGTGAGACAGTGCATGAGAGATAATGTGAGACAGTGTATTAGAGACACTGTGTGTACAATAGTGTATTAGAGACACTGTGTGTGAGACAGTGTATTAGAGACACTGTGAGAGACAGTGTATTAGAGACACTATGTGTGAGACAGCGTATTAGAGACACTGTGTGAGACAGTGTATTAGAGACACTGTGTGTGAGACAGTGCATTAGAGACAGTGTGTCTGACACAGGGTATCAGAGACACTGTGTGTGAGAGATAGTGTATTAGAGACACTGTCTGTGAGAGACAGTGTATTAGAGACACTGTGTGTGAGACAGTGTATTAGAGACAGTGTGTGACAGTGTATTAGAGACACCGGGTGAGAGAGTGTGTATTAGAGACACCATGTGTGAGACAGTGCATTAGAGACACTGTCTGAGACAGTGTATTGGAGACACTGTGTGAGACAGCGCATTAGAGACACTGTGTGAGACAGCGTATTAGAGACACTCTGTGTGAGAGATAGTGTATAAAAGACAGTGTGTGTGATAGTGTATTAGAGACACTGTGTGTGAGAGACAGTGCATTAGAGACACTGTGTGTGACACAGTTTATTAGAGACACTCTGTGTGAGACAGTGTATTAGAGACTGTGTGTGAGACAGCGTATTAGAGACACTGTGTGAGACAGCGTATTAGAGACACTGTGTGAGACAGCGTATTAGAGACACTGTGTGTACAACAGTGTATTAGAGACACTGTGTGTGAGACAGTGTATTAGAGACACTGTGAGAGACAGTGTCTTAGAGACACTGTGAGACAGTGTATTAGAGACACTGTGTGCGAGAAAGTGTATTAGAGACAGTGTGTGAGACAGTGTATTAGAGACTCTATGTGTGAGACAGTGTATTAGAGACACCATGTCAGTGAGACAGTGTATTAGAGACACTATGTGTGAGACAGCGTATTAGAGACACTGTGTGAGACAGCGTATTAGAGACACTGTGTTAGACAGTGTATTAGAGACACTGTGTGTGAGAGATAGTGTATTAGAGACACTGTGTGTGAGAGACAGTGTATTAGTGACACTGTGCGTGAGAGACAGTGTATTAGAGACACTGTGCGTGAGAGACAGTGTATTAGAGACACTGTGTGTGTGAGACAGTGTATTAGAGACACTGTGTGTGAGACAGTGCATTAGAGACAGTGTGTGTGACACAGTGTATCAGAGACACTGTGTGTGAGAGATAGTGTATTATAGACACTGTGTGTGAGAGACAGTGTATTAGAGACACTGTGTGTGAGACAGTGCATTAGAGACACTGTGTGTGAGACAGTGCATGAGAGACACTGTGTGTACAATAGTGTTTTAGAGACACTGTGTGAGAGACAGTGTATTAGAGACACTGTGAGAGACAGTGTATTAGAGACACTGTGTGAGAGACAGTGTATTAGCGACACTGTGTGTGAGACAGTGTATTAGAGACACTGTGTGTGAGAAAGTGTATTAGAGACAGTGTGTGAGACAGTGTATTAGAGACACTGTGTGTCAGACAGTGCATTAGAGACACCGTGTGTGGGACAGTGCATTTCAGACACCGTGTGTGAGACAGTGTTTTAGAGACACCGTGTGTGAGACAGTGTATTAGAGACACTGTGTGTGAGACAGCGTATTAGAGACACTGTGAGACAGCGTATTAGAGACACTGTGTGAGACAGCGTATTAGAGACAATGTGTGTGAGACAGTGCATTAGAGACAGTGTGTGTGACAGCGTATTAGAGAGACTGTGTGTGAGATAGTGTATTAGAGACACCGTGTGAGAGAGTGTGTATTAGAGACACCATGTGTGAGACAGTGCATTAGAGACACTGTATGTGAGACAGTGTATTAGAGACACCGTGTTTGAGACAGTGTATTAGAGACACTGTGTGAGACAGTGCATTAGAGACACTGTGTGTGAGACAGTGCATTAGAGACACCGTGTATGAGACAGTGTATTAGAGACACTGTCTGACACAGTGTATTAGAGACACTGTGTGAGACAGCGCATTAGAGACACTGTGTGTGAGACAGTGCATTAGAGACACCGTGTGTGGGACAGTGCATTTCAGACACCGTGTGTGAGACAGTGTATTAGAGACACCGTGTGAGAGACAGTGTATTAGAGACACCGTGTGAGTGAGACAGTGTATTAGAGACACTGTGTGTGAGACAGCGTATTAGAGAAACTGTGAGACAGCGTATTAGAGACACTGTGTGAGAGCGTATTAGAGACAATGTGTGAGACAGCTTATTGGAGACACTGTGTGTGAGAGACAGTGTATTAGAGACACTGTGTGTGAGAGACAGTGTATTAGAGACACTGTATGTGTGAGACAGTGTATTAGAGACACTGTGTGTGAGACAGTGCATTAGAGACAGTGTGTGTGACACAGGGTATTAGAGACACTGTGTGTGAGAGATAGTGTATTAGAGACACTGTCTGTGAGAGACAGTGTATTAGAGACACTGTGTGTGAGACAGTGTATTAGAGACAGTGTGTGACAGTGTATTAGAGACACCGTGTGAGAGAGTGTGTATTAGAGACACCATGTGTGAGACAGTGCATTAGAGACACTGTGTGTGAGACAGTGTATTAGAGACACTGTGTGTACAACAGTGTATTAGAGACACTGTGTGTGAAACAGTGTATTAGAGACAATGTGAGAGACAGTGTATTAGAGACACTGTGAGAGACAGTGTATTAGAGACACTGTGTGTGAGACAATGTATTAGAGACACTGTGTGTGAGACAGTGCATGAGAGACACTGTGTGTACAATAGTGTTTTAGAGACACTGTGTGAGAGACAGTGTATTAGAGACACTGTGAGAGACAGTGTATTAGAGACACTGTGTGAGAGACAGTGTATTAGCGACACTGTGTGTGAGACAGTGTATTAGAGACACTGTGTGTGAGAAAGTGTATTAGAGACAGTGTGTGAGACAGTGTATTAGAGACACTGTGTGTCAGACAGTGCATTAGAGACACCGTGTGTGGGACAGTGCATTTCAGACACCGTGTGTGAGACAGTGTTTTAGAGACACCGTGTGTGAGACAGTGTATTAGAGACACTGTGTGTGAGACAGCGTATTAGAGACACTGTGAGACAGCGTATTAGAGACACTGTGTGAGACAGCGTATTAGAGACAATGTGTGTGAGACAGTGCATTAGAGACAGTGTGTGTGACAGCGTATTAGAGAGACTGTGTG
>NW_027274944.1:0-74824 GCF_030028105.1 Mobula birostris
GGGTGATTTAGGGCTGGAGTTTCAAGGTCATCACTTTCAGGGCAGGAGAATTCAGAGGAGGAGTGTCGGGGCAGGTGATTCATGGCAGCTCTTTCAGGGCAAGAGATTCAGGGCAGGGGGTTTCAAGGTCATCCGCTTCTGGGCAGGAGTTTCAAGTCAGTAGTTTCAGGGCAGGATTTTCAGGGTTGTAGCTTCAGGGCAGGAGTTTTAAGGGAAGGTGATTCAGGCCAGTAGTTTCAGGGCAGGTGATTCAGGGCTGCAGTTTCAGGGCAGGGTTTCAAGGTCATCAGTTTCTGGGCAGGAGTTCCAGCTCAGTAGTTTCAGGGCATGAGGTTCAGGGCTGTAGATTCAGGGCAGGAGTTGCAGGAAATGAGACTCACGATAGCAGTTTCGTATCAGGAGTCTCAGGGCTTTAGTTTTAGTACAGGAAATTCAGGCTGGAGTTTTAGGGCAGGGTTTTCAAGGTCATCAGGTTCTTGACAGGAATTTTAGCTCAGTAGTTTCAGGGCATGAATTTTAGGGCTATTGTTTCAGGGCAAGAGTTGCAGGGCAGGGGATTCACAGCAGGAGTCTCAGGGCATGAGTTTCAGAGCAGGAGATTCAGGGCAGGAGTTTTACGGCAGGGTGTTTCAGGGCTGGAGATTCAGTGCAAGAGTTTCAGGGCAGGAGTTTGAGGACAGCAGATTCAAGTGCTTGAGATACAGAGCAGTCGTATCAGGGCAGGAGATTCAGAGTTCGAGTTTCAGGACAGCTGTTTCAGGCAGCTCTTTCAGGGCAAGAGATTCAGGGCAGCTCTTTCAGGGCAAGAGATTCCAGGGCAGGAGTTTCAAGTTCATCGGTTTCTGTGGAGGAGTTTCAGGTCAGTAGCTTCGGGGCATGAGTTCACGGTAGGAGATTTAGGGCAGAAGATGCAGGACTGCAGTTTCAGGGCAGGGGTTTCAAGGTCATCAGTTTCTGGGTAGGGAGTTTCAGTTCAGTAGTTTCAGGGCATGAGATTCAGTGCGGGAGAATCAGGTCAATTGTTTTGGGGCATGAGTTTCAGGGTAGAAGATTCAGAGCTGGAGTTTCAGGGCAGTGGTTTTCAAGGTCCATCAGTTTCTGGGCAGGAGTTTCAGGTTAGTAGTTTCTGGGCGTGTGTTCTAGGGAAGACGAGTCAGGGCGGGAGATTTAGGTCAATTGCTTCGGGGCATCAGTTTCAGGGCAGGAGATTCAGGGTTGGAGTTTCAGGCTGGGTTTTCACGGTCATCAGATTCTGGGCAGGAATTTAAGGTCAGTAGTTTCAGGGCATGAGGCTCAGGGTAGGAGATTCAGGGCAGCAGTTTTAGGGCAGGAGATTCAGGGCAGGAGTTTTGGGGAAGGTGACTCACGGCAGGAGTTTCATGTCAGGAGTTTCAGGGCATGGGTTTCAGGTCAGAAATTTCAGGGCTACAGTTTCAGGGCAGGAGTTGCAGGGCAGCAGATTCACGGCAGGAATTTCAAGTTCGTCAATTTCTGTGGAGGAGTTTGAGGTCTGCTGTTTCGGTGCATGAGTTTTCAGGGTAGGAGGATTCAGGGCCACGAGATTCAGGGCTGGAGTTTCAGGCAGGGTTTTCAAGGTCATCAGGTTCTTGGCAGGAATTTTTGCTCAGTACTTTCAGTGCATGAATTTTAGGGCTATAGTTTCAGGGCAGGAGATTCATGGCAGGAGTCTCAGGGCATGAGTTTCAGAACAGGAGATTCAGGGCAGGAGTGTTACGGCAGGTGTTTTCAGGGCTGGAGATTCAGTGCAAGAGTTTCAGGGCAGGAGTTTGAGGACAGCAGATTCAGTGCTTGAGATACAGGGCAGTAGTATCCAGGGCAGGAGATTCAGAGTTGGAGTTTCAGGGCGGGTGATTTAGGGCTGGTGAGTTTTCAAGGTCATCACTTTCAGGGCAGGAGATTCAGAGGAGGAGTGTCGGGGCAGGTGATTCATGGCAGCTCTTTCAGGCAAGAGATTCAGGGCAGGAATTTCAAGGTCATTCCGCTTCTGGGCAGGAGTTTCAAGTCAGTAGTTTCAGGGCAGGATTTTCAGGGTTGTAGCTTCAGGGCAGGAGTTTAAGGGAAGGTGATTCAGGCCAGTAGCTTCAGGGCAGGAAATTCAGGCAGGTGATTCAGGCCTAGTAGTTTCAGGGCAGGAGTATCAGGCTGGTTTTCACGGTCATCAGATTCTGGGCAGGAATTTAAGTTCTGTAGTTTCAGGTCATGAGGTTCAGGGCTGTAGATTCAGGGCAGGAGATTCACGGCAGGAGTCTCAGAGCATGAGTTTCAGAGCAGGAGATTCAGGGCAGGAGTTTTACGGCAGGTGTTTCAGGGCTGGAGATTCAGTGCAAGAGTTTCAGGGCAGGAGTTTGAGGACAGCAGATTCAGTACTTGAGATACAGTGCAGTAGTATCAGGGCAGGAGATTCAGAGTTGGAGTTTCAGGACAGGTGATTCAGGGCAGCTCTTCCAGGGCAAGAGATTCAGGGCAGGAGTTTCAAGTTCATCAGTTTCTGTGAAGTAGATTCAGGTCAGTAGTTTCGGGGGCATGTGATCAGGGTAGGAGATTTAGGGCAGAAGATTCAGGCTGCAGTTTCAAGGCAGGGGTTCCAAGGTGATCAGCTTCTGGGCAGGAGTTTCATGTCAGTAGTTTCAGGGCATGAGTTTCAGGGAAGGAGTTTCAGGTATGTAGCTTCAGGGCATGAGTTTCAGGGAAAGTGTTTCAGGGCTGTAGTTTCAGGACAGGAGATTCAGTGCAGGAGTTTCAAGGTCGTCAGTTTCTGGGCACGAATTTCAGGTCAGTAGCTTCGGGCCATGAGTTTCAGGGGAGGAGGTTCAGGGTAGGGGATTCATGAGTGGAGATTCAGAGCTGGAGTTTCAAGGCTGGGTTTTCGAGGTCATCTGGCTCTTGGCAGGAATTTTAGCTCAGTACTTTCAGGCCATGAATTTCAGGGCTATAGTTTCAGGGCAGGAGTTGCAGGGCAGGATTGTTACGGCAGGAGTTTGAGGAAAGCAGATTCAGTATTTGAGATACAGGGCAGTAGTTTCAGGGTGGAAGATTCAGGGCAGGAGATTCAGGGCAGGTGTTTCAAGGTCATCAGTTTCTGGGGAGGAGTTTCATGCGGGAAATTCAAGTCAGTTGTTTCGTGTGCATGAGTTTCAGAGTAGGAGATTCAGGGCAGCAGTTTCAAGGCAGGAGATTCACGGCAGGAGTTTCAGGGAAGGTGACTCACGCCAGGAGTTTTCATGTCAGGAGTTTCAGGGCATGCGTTTCAGGTCAGAAATTTCAGGCAGGAGTTTAAGGGTAGGAGATTCAGGGCAGAAGATTCAGGGCTGCAGCTTCAGGGCAGGGGTTTCAATGTCATCAGTTTCTGGGCAGGAGTTTCAGGTCAGTACTTTCAGGGCATTTGTTTCAGGGAAGGTGACTCACGGCAGGAGTTTCATGTCAGGAGTTTCAGGGCATGGGTTTCAGGTCAGAAATTTCAGAGCAGGAGTTTAAGGGTACGAGATTCAGGGCTGTTGTTTCAGGTCAGGGGTTTCAGGGTCATCAGTTTCTGGTGAGTAGTTTCAATTCAGTAGTTTCAGGGCATGAGTTTCAGGGCTGTAGTTTCAGGGCAGGATATTCAGGGCAGGAGTTGCAGGGAAGGAGTTTCAGGGCATCAGTTTCAGTGCCATGGATTCAGGGCAGTAGTCTCAGGGCAGGAGTTTCATGGCAGGTTATTCAGGGCAGTAGTTTCAGGGCAGGAGTATCAACGTCGTCTGTTTCTGGGCAGGAGTTTCAGATCGGCAGTTTCAGAGCATGAGTTTGAGGGATGTAGTTTCAGGTTTGTAGTTTCATGGCAGGAGATTCAGTGTAGGACTTTCAGGGCAGGTGATTCAGAGACCTGTTTCAGGTAGGAGATTCAGGGCAAGAGTTTCAATGTCATCAGTTTCTGCGCAGGAGTTTCAGGACAGCAGTTTCAGGGCATGAGTTTCAGGGTAGGAAATTCAGTGCCGGAGATTCAGGGCCGGAGTTTCAGGGCAGGGTTTTCTAGGTCATCAGGTTCTTGGCAGGAATTTTATCTCAGTAGTTTCAGGGCATGAATTTTATCTCAGTAGTTTCAGGGCATGAATCTTAGGGCTATAGTTTCAGGGCAGGAGTTGCAGGGGCAGGATATTCATGGCAGGAGTCTCAGGGCATGAGTTTCAGAGCAGGAGATTCAGGGCAGGAGTTTTACGGCAGGTGTTTCAGGGCTGGAGATTCAGTGCAAGAGTTTCAGGGCAGGAGTTTGAGGACAGCAGATTCGGTGCTTGAGATACAGAGCAGTAGTATCAGGGCAGGAGATTCAGAGTTGGAGTTTCAGGACAGGTGATTCAGGGCAGCTCTTCCACGGCAAGAGATTCTTGGCAGCTCTTTCAGGGCAAGAGATTCAGGGCAGGAGTTTCAATCTTCATCAGTTTCTGTGGAGGAGTTTCAGGTCAGTAGTTTCGGGCATGAGTTCAGGGTAGGAGATTTAGGGCAGAAGATTTAGGGCTGCAGTTTCAGGGCAGGGGTTGCAAGGTGATCAGCTTCTGGGCAGGAGTTTCATGTCAGTAGTTTCAGGGCATGAGTTTCAGGGAAGGAGTTTCAGGTACGTAGCTTCAGGGAAAGAGTTTCAGGCCTGTAGTTTCAGGGCAGGAGATTCAGTGCAGGAGTTTCAAGGTCGTCAGTTTCTGGGCACGAATTTCAGGTCAGTAGTTTCAGGGCATGAGTTTCATGGGAGGAGGTTCAGGCTAGGGGATTCATGACCGGAGATTCAGAGCTGGAGTTTCAGGGCAGGGTTTTCAAGGTCATCAGGCTCTTGGCAGGATTTTAGCTCAGTACTTTCATGCCATGAATTTCAGGGCTATAGTTTCAGGGCAGGAGTTGCAGGGCAGGATTGTTACGGCAGGAGTTTGAGGAAAGCAGATTCAGTGTTTGAGATACAGGGCAGTAGTTTCAGGGTGGAAGATTTAGGGCAGGAGATTCAGGGCAGGTGTTTCAAGGTCATCAGTTTCTGGGGAGGGGTTTCACGGCGGGAGATTCAAGTCAGTTGTTTCGGTGCATGAATTTCAGGGTAGGAGATTCAGGGCAGCAGTTTCAAGGCAGGAGATTCAGGGCAGGAGTTTCAGGGAAGTTGACTCACGCCAGGATTTTCATGTCAGGAGTTTCAGGGAATGGGTTTCAGGTCAGAAATTTCGGGGCAGGAGTTTAAGGGTAGGAGATTCAGGGCAGAAGATTCAGGGCTGCAGCTTCAGGGCAGGGGTTTCAATGTCATCAGTTTCTGGGCAGAAGTTTCAGGTCAGTACTTTCAGGGCATTTGTTTCAGGGAAGGTGACTCACGGCAGGAGTTTCATGTCAGGAGTTTCAGGGCATGGGTTTCAGGTCAGAAATTTCAGAGCAGGAGTTTAAGGGTACGAGATTCAGGGCTGTTGTTTCAGGTCAGGGGTTTCAAGGTCATCAGTTTCTGGTGAGTAGTTTCAATTCAGTAGTTTCAGGGCATGAGTTTCAGGGCTGTAGTTTCAGGGCAGGATATTCAGGGCAGGAGTTGCAGGGAAGGAGTTTCAGGGCATCAGTTTCAGTGCCGTGGATTCAGGGTAGTAGTCTCAGGGCAGGAGTTTCATGGCAGGTTATTCAGGGCAGTAGTTTCAGGGCAGGAGTAGCAACGTCGTCTGTTTCTGGGCAGGAGTTTCAGATCGGCAGTTTCAGCACATGTGTTTGAGGGATGTAGTTTCAGGTCTGTAGTTTCATGGCAGGAGATTCAGTGTAGGACTTTCAGGGCAGGTGATTCAGGGACCTGTTTCAGGTAGGAGATTCAGGGCAAGAGTTTCAATGTCATCAGTTTCTGCGCAGGAGTTTTGGGACAGCAGTTTCAGGGCATGAGTTTCAGGGTAGGAATTTCGGGGCCGGAGATTCAGGGCTAGAGTTTCAGGGCAGGGGTTTCAAGGTCATCAGTTTCTGGCTAGGAGTTTCAGGTCTGTAGTTTTGGTGAATGAGTTTCAGGGGAGGAGATTCAGGGCTGGGGTTTCAGGGCAGGGTTTTCATGGTCATTTGGTTCTTGGCAGGAATTCTAGCTCAGTCGTGTCAGGGCATGAATTTCAGGGCTATAGTTTCAGGGCAGGAGTTGCAGGGCAGGAGATTCACGGCAGCAGTTCCAAGTTTCATGTACGGAGTTTCAGGGAAGGAGATTCAGGGTATGATATTCAGAGCCGGAGATTCAGGGCTGGAGATTCAGGGCAGGGTTTTCAAGGTCATCAGCTTCTGGGCAGGAGTTTCAAGTCAGTAGTTTCAGGGCATTTTTTTCAGAGAAGGATTTTCATGGCTGTAGCTTCAGGGCAGGAGTTTAAGGGAAGGTGATTCAGGCCAGTAGTTTCAGGACAGGTGATTCACGGCAGCTCTTCCAGGGCAAAAGATTCAGGGCAGCTCTTTCAGGGCAGGAGAATCAGGACAGCACTTTCAGGCCAGGTGATTCAGGGCACGAGATTCAGGGCAGGTGTTTCAAGGTCATCAGTTTCTGGCAAGGAATTTCAGGGCGAGAGATTCAGGTCAGCTGTTTCGAGCATGAGTTTCAGGGTAGGAGATTCAGGGCAGCAGTTTCAAGGCAGGAGATTCAGGGCAGGACTTTCAGGGCATGGGTTTCAGGTCAGAAATTTCAGGGCTACAGTTTCAGGGCAGGAGTTGCAGGGCAGCAGATTCACGGCAGGAATTTCAAGTTCGTCCATTTCTGTGGAGGAGTTTCAGGTCAGTAGTTTCGGTGCATGAGCTTCAGTGTAGGAGATTCAGGGCTGCAGTTTCAGGGCAGAGGTTTCAAGGTCATCTGTTTCTGGGCAGGAGTTTCAGCTCAGTAGTTTCAGGGCATGAGGTTCAGGGCTGTAGATTCAGGGCAGGAGTTGCAGAAAAGGAGACTCACGATAGCAGTTATGTATCAGGAGTCTCAGGGCTTTAGTTTCAGTGAAGGAGATTCAGGGCTGGAGTGTTAGGGCAGGAATTTCAGGGCAGGAGATTCAGTGCAAGAGTTTCAGGGTAGGAGTTTGAGGGCATCAGATTCAGTGCAGTGGATTCAGGGCAGGAGAATCAGGACAGCACTTACAGGCCAGGTGATTCAGGGCACGAGATTCAGGGCAGGAGATTCAGGGCAGGTGTTTCAAGGTCATCAGTTTCTGGCAAGGAATTTCAGGGCGAGAGATTCAGGTCAGCTGTTTCGAGCATGAGTTTCAGGGTAGGAGATTCAGGGCAGCAGTTTCAAGGCAGGAGATTCAGGGCAGGACTTTCAGGGCATGGGTTTCAGGTCAGAAATTTCAGGGCTACAGTTTCAGGGCAGGAGTTGCAGGGCAGCAGATTCACGGCAGGAATTTCAAGTACGTCAGTTTCTGTGGAGGAGTTTCAGGTCAGCTGTTTCGGTGCATGAGTTTCAGGGTAGGAGATTCAGGGCCAGAGATTCAGGGCTGGAGTTTCAGGGCAGGGTTTTCAAGGTCATCAGGTTCTTGGCAGGAATTTTTGCTCAGTACTTTCAGTGCATGAATTTTAGGGCTATAGTTTCAGGGCAGGAGATTCACGGCAGGAGTCTCAGGGCATGAGTTTCAGAACAGGAGATTCAGGGCAGGAGTGTTACGGCAGGTGTTTCAGGGCTAGAGATTCAGTGCAAGAGTTTCAGGGCAGGAGTTTGAGGACAGCAGATTCAGTGCTTGAGATACAGGGCAGTAGTATCAGGGCAGGAGATTCAGAGTTGGAGTTTCAGTGCGGGTGATTTAGGGCTGGAGTTTCAAGGTCATCACTTTCAGGGCAGGGGATTCAGAGGAGGGGTGTCGGGGCAGGTGATTCATGGCAGCTCTTTCAGGGCAAGAGATTCAGGGCAGAGGTTTCAAGGTCATCTGCTTCTGGGCAGGAGTTTCAAGTCAGTAGTTTCAGGGCGTTTGTTTCAGGGAAGGATTTTCAGGGCTGTAGCTTCAGGGCAGGAGTTTAAGGGAAGGTGATTCAGGCCAGTAGTTTCAGGGCAGGAAATTCAGGCAGGTGATTCAAGGCAGGAGTATCAGGGCTGGGTTTTCACGGTCATCAGATTCTGGGCAGGAATTTAAGTTATGTAGTTTCAGGTCATGAGGTTCAGGGCTGTAGATTCAGGGCAGGAGAATCAGGGCAGGAGTTGCAGGGAAGGAGACTCACGACAGCAGTTTCATATCAGAAGTCTCAGGGCTTTAGTATCAGTGCAGGAGATTCAGGGGTGGAGTGTTAGGGCAGGAATTTCAGGGGAGGAGATTCAGTGCAAGAGTTTCAGGGTAGGAGTTTGAGGGCATCAGTTTCAGTGCAGTGGATTCAGGGCTGGAGTTTCAGGGCAGGGTTTTCAAGGTCATCATGTTCTTGGCAGGAATTTTAGCTCAGTAGTTTCAGGGCATGAATTTTAGGGCTATAGTTTCAGGGCAGGAGATTCACGGCAGGAGTCTCAGAGCATGAGTTTCAGAGCAGGAGATTCAGGGCAGGAGTTTTACGGCAGGTGTTTCTGGGCTGGAGATTCAGTGCAAGAGTTTCGGGGCAGGAGTTTGAGGACAGCAGATTCAGTGCTTGAGATACAGTGCAGTAGTATCAGGGCAGGAGATTCAGAGTTCGAGTTTCAGGACAGGTAATTCAGGGCAGATCTTCCAGGGCAAGAGATTCAGAGCAGCTCTTTCAGGGCAAGAGGTTCAGGGCTGGAGTTTCAGGTCAGGAATTTCAAGGTCATCAGTTTCTGTTAGGAGTTTCAGTTCAGTAGTTTTAGGGCATGAGATTCAGGGCAGGAGATTCAGGGCTGGAATTCCAGGGCAGGGTTTTCAAGGTCATCATGTTCTCGGTAGGAACTTTAGCTCAGTACTTTCAGGGCTATAGTTTCACGGCAGGAGGGTTATGGCAGGAGTTTGAGGACAGCAGATTCAGTGATTGAGATACAGAGCAGCAGTATCAGGGCAGGAGATTCAGAGTTGGAGTTTCAAGGTCATCAGTCTCAGGGCGGGAGTTTCAGGTCAGTAGTTTCGGGGCATGAGCTTCAGTGTAGGAGATTCAGGGCAGAAGATTCAGGGCTGCAGTTTCAGGGCAGAGGTTTCAAGGTCATCTGTTTCTGGGCAGGAGTTTCAGCTCAGTAGTTTCAGGGCATGAGGTTCAGGGCTGTAGATTCAGGGCAGGAGTTGCAGAAAAGGAGACTCACAATAGCAGTTACGTATCAGGAGTGTCAGGGCTTTAGTTTCAGTGCAGGAGATTCAGGGCTGGAGTGTTAGGACAGGAGATTCAGTGCAAGAGTTTCAGGGTAGGAGTTTGAGGGCATCAGTTTCAGTGCAGTGGATTCAGGGCAGGAGAATCAGGACAGCACTTTCAGGCCAGGTGATTCAGGGCACGAGATTCAGGGCAGGTGTTTCAAGGTCATCAGTTTCTGGCAAGGAATTTCAGGGCGAGAGATTCAGGTCAGCTGTTTCGAGCATGAGTTTCAGGGTAGGAGATTCAGGGCAGCAGTTTCAAGGCAGGAGATTCAGGGCAGGACTTTCAGGGCATGGGTTTCAGGTCAGAAATTTCAGGGCTACAGTTTCAGGGCAGGAGTTGCAGGGCAGCAGATTCACGGCAGGAATTTCAAGTTCGTCAGTTTCTGTGGAGGAGTTTCAGGTCAGTTGTTTCGGTGCATGAGTTTCAGGGTAGGAGATTCAGGGCCAGAGATTCAGGGCTGGAGTTTCAGGGCAGGGTTTTCAAGGTCATCAGGTTCTTGGCAGGAATTTTTGCTCAGTACTTTCAGTGCATGAATTTTAGGGCTATAGTTTCAGGGCAGGAGATTCACGGCAGGAGTCTCAGGGCATGAGTTTCAGAACAGGAGATTCAGGGCAGGAGTGTTACGGCAGGTGTTTCAGGGCTGGAGATTCAGTGCAAGAGTTTCAGGGCAGGAGTTTGAGGACAGCAGATTCAGTGCTTGAGATACAGGGCAGTAGTATCAGGGCAGGAGATTCAGAGTTGGAGTTTCAGGGCGGGTGATTTAGGGCTGGAGTTTCAAGGTCATCACTTTCAGGGCAGGGGATTCAGAGGAGGAGTGTCGGGGCAGGTGATTCATGGCAGCTCTTTCAGGGCAAGAGATTCAGGGCAGGGATTTCAAGGTCATCCGCTTCTGGGCAGGAGTTTCAAGTCAGTAGTTTCAGGGCAGGATTTTCAGGGCTGTAGCTTCAGGGCAGGAGTATAAGGAAAGGTGATTCAGGCCAGTAGTTTCAGGGCAGGAAATTCAGGCAGGTGATTCAGGGCAGTAGTTTCAGGGCAGGAGTATCAACGTCGTCTGTTTCTGGGCAGGAGTTTCAGATCGGCAGTTTCAGCACATGTGTTTGAGGGATGTAGTTTCAGGTCTGTAGTTTCATGGCAGGAGATTCAGTGTAGGACTTTCAGGGCAGGTGATTCAGGGACCTGTTTCAGGTAGGAGATTCAGGGCAAGAGTTTCAATGTCATCAGTTTCTGCGCAGGAGTTTTGGGACAGCAGTTTCAGGGCATGAGTTTCAGGGTAGGAATTTCGGGTCCGGAGATTCAGAGCTAGAATTTCAGGGCAGGGGTTTCAAGGTCATCAGTTTCTGGGTAGGAGTTTCAGGTCTGTAGTTTTGGTGAATGAGATTCAGGGGAGGAGATTCAGGGCTGGGGTTTCAGGGCAGGGTTTTCATGGTCATCTGGTTCTTGGCAGGAATTCTAGCTCAGTCGTGTCAGGGCATGAATTTCAGGGCTATAGTTTCAGGGCAGGAGTTGCAGGGCAGGAGATTCACGGCAGCAGTTCCAAGTTTCATGGACGGAGTTTCAGGGAAGAAGATTCAGGGTATGATATTCAGAGCCGGAGATTCAGGGCTGGGTTTTCACGATCATCAGGTTCTGGGCAGAAATTTAAGTTCTGTACTTTCAGGTCAGGAGTTTCAGGGCTGTAGCTTCAGGACAGGAGTTTAAGGGGAGGTGATTCAGGCCAGCAGTTTCAGGGCAGGAAATTCAGGCAGGTGATTCAGGTCAGGAGTATCAGAGCTGGGATTTCACGATCATCAGATTCTGGGCAGGAATTTAAGTTCTGTAGTTTCAGGTCATGAGGTTCAGGGCTGTATATTCAGGGCAGGAGAATCAGGGCAGGAGTTGTAGGGAAGGAGACTCACGACAGCAGTTTCATATCAGGAGTCTCAGGGCTTTAGTCTCAGTGCGGGAGATTCAGGGCTGGAGTGTTAGGGCAGGAATTTCAGGGGAGGAGATTCAGTGCAAGAGTTTCAGATTAGGAGTTTGAGGGTATCAGTTTCAATACAGTGGATTCAGGGCAGTAGTTTCAGGACAGGAGATACAGGACAGGACTTTCAGGCCAGGTGATTCAGGGCAGTAGTTTCAGGGCGGGAGATTCAAGGCAGGAGATTCAGGGCAGCAGTTTCAAGGCAGGAGATTCAGGGTAGGAGTTGCAGGGCAGGATATTCACGGCAGAAGTCTCAGGGCATGAGTTTCACAGCAGGAGATTCAGGGCAGGAGTTTTACGGCAGGTGTTTCAGGACTGGAGATTCAGTGCAAGAGTTTCAGGGCAGGAGTTTGAGGACAGCAGATTCAGTGCTTGAGATACAGAGCAGTCGTATCAGGGCAGGAGATTCAGAGTTCGATTTCAGGACAGGTGATTCAGGGTTGCAGTTTCAGGGCAGGGGTTCCAAGGTGCTCAGCTTCTGGGCAGGAGTTTCATGTCAGTAGTTTCAGGGCATGAGTTTCAGGGAAGGAGTTTCAGGTACGTAGCTTCAGGGAAAGAGTTTCAGGCCTGTAGTTTCAGGGCAGGAGATTCAGTGCAGGAGTTTCAAGGTCATCAGTTTCTGGGCACGAATTTCAGGTCAGTAGTTTCGGGGCATGAGTTTCATGGGAGGAGGTTCAGGCTAGGGTATTCATGACCGGAGATTCAGAGCTGGAGTTTCAGGGCAGGGTTTTCAAGGTCATCAGGCTCTTGGCAGGATTTTAGCTCAGTACTTTCATGCCATGAATTTCAGGGCTATAGTTTCAGGGCAGGAGTTGCAGGGCAGGATTGTTACGGCAGGAGTTTGAGGAAAGCAGATTCAGTGTTTGAGATACAGGGCAGTAGTTTCAGGGTGGAAGATTTAGGGCAGGAGATTCAGGGCAGGTGTTTCAAGGTCATCAGTTTCTGGGGAGGGGTTTCACGGCGGGAGATTCAAGTCAGTTGTTTCGGTGCATGAATTTCAGGGTAGGAGATTCAGGGCAGCAGTTTCAAGGCAGGAGATTCAGGGCAGGAGTTTCAGGGAAGTTGACTCACGCCAGGATTTTCATGTCAGGAGTTTCAGGGAATGGGTTTCAGGTCAGAAATTTCAGAGCAGGAGTTTAAGGGTACGAGATTCAGGGCTGTTGTTTCAGGTCAGGGGTTTCAAGGTCATCAGTTTCTGGTGAGTAGTTTCAATTCAGTAGTTTCAGGGCATGAGTTTCAGGGCTGTAGTTTCAGGGCAGGATATTCAGGGCAGGAGTTGCAGGGAAGGAGTTTCAGGGCATCAGTTTCAGTGCCGTGGATTCAGGGTAGTAGTCTCAGGGCAGGAGTTTCATGGCAGGTTATTCAGGGCAGTAGTTTCAGGGCAGGAGTAGCAACGTCGTCTGTTTCTGGGCAGGAGTTTCAGATCGGCAGTTTCAGCACATGTGTTTGAGGGATGTAGTTTCAGGTCTGTAGTTTCATGGCAGGAGATTCAGTGTAGGACTTTCAGGGCAGGTGATTCAGGGACCTGTTTCAGGTAGGAGATTCAGGGCAAGAGTTTAAATGTCATCGGTTTCTGCGCAGGAGTTTTGGGACAGCAGTTTCAGGGCATGAGTTTCAGGGTAGGAATTTCGGGTCCGGAGATTCAGGGCTAGAATTTCAGGGCAGGGGTTTCAAGGTCATCAGTTTCTGGGTAGGAGTTTCAGGTCTGTAGTTTCGGTGCATGAGTTTCAGGGGAGGAGATTCAGGGCTGGGGTTTCAGGGCAGGGTTTTCATGGTCATCTGGTTCTTGGCAGGAATTCTAGCTCAGTCGTGTCAGGGCATGAATTTCAGGGCTATAGTTTCAGGGCAGGAGTTGCAGGGCAGGAGATTCACGGCAGCAGTTCCAAGTTTCATGGACGGAGTTTCAGGGAAGGAGATTCAGGGTATGATATTCAGAGCCGGAGATTCAGGGCTGGAGATTCAGGGCAGGGTTTTCAAGGTCATCCGCTTCTGGGCAGGAGTTTCAAGTCAGTAGTTTCAGGGCATTTTTTTCAGAGAAGGATTTTCAGGGCTGTAGCTTCAGGGCAGGAGTTTAAGGGAAGGTGATTCAGGCCAGTAGTTTCAGGACAGGTGATTCACGGCAGCTCTTCCAGGGCAAAAGATTCAGGGCAGCTCTTTCAGGGCAGGAGAATCAGGACAGCACTTTCAGGCCAGGTGATTCAGGGCACGAGATTCAGGGCAGGTGTTTCAAGGTCATCAGTTTCTGGCAAGGAATTTCAGGGCGAGAGATTCAGGTCAGCTGTTTCGAGCATGAGTTTCAGGGTAGGAGATTCAGGGCAGCAGTTTCAAGGCAGGAGATTCAGGGCAGGACTTTCAGGGCATGGGTTTCAGGTCAGAAATTTCAGGGCTACAGTTTCAGGGCAGGAGTTGCAGGGCAGCAGATTCACGGCAGGAATTTCAAGTTCGTCCATTTCTGTGGAGGAGTTTCAGGTCAGTAGTTTCGGGGCATGAGCTTCAGTGTAGGAGATTCAGGGCAGAAGATTCAGGGCTGCAGTTTCAGGGCAGAGGTTTCAAGGTCATCTGTTTCTGGGCAGGAGTTTCAGCTCAGTAGTTTCAGGGCATGAGGTTCAGGGCTGTAGATTCAGGGCAGGAGTTGCAGAAAAGGAGACTCACGATAGCAGTTATGTATCAGGAGTCTCAGGGCTTTAGTTTCAGTGAAGGAGATTCAGGGCTGGAGTGTTAGGGCAGGAATTTCAGGTCAGGAGATTCAGTGCAAGAGTTTCAGGGTAGGAGTTTGAGGGCATCAGTTTCAGTGCAGTGGATTCAGGGCAGTAGTTTCAGGGCAGGAGAATCAGGACAGCACTTACAGGCCAGGTGATTCAGGGCACGAGATTCAGGGCAGGAGATTCAGGGCAGGTGTTTCAAGGTCATCAGTTTCTGGCAAGGAATTTCAGGGCGAGAGATTCAGGTCAGCTGTTTCGAGCATGAGTTTCAGGGTAGGAGATTCAGGGCAGCAGTTTCAAGGCAGGAGATTCAGGGCAGGACTTTCAGGGCATGGGTTTCAGGTCAGAAATTTCAGGGCTACAGTTTCAGGGCAGGAGTTGCAGGGCAGCAGATTCAAGGCAGGAATTTCAAGTTCGTCAGTTTCTGTGGAGGAGTTTCAGTTCAGCTGTTTCGGTGCATGAGTTTCAGCGTAGGAGATTCAGGGCCAGAGATTCAGGGCTGGAGTTTCAGGGCAGGGTTTTCAAGGTCATCAGGTTCTTGGCAGGAATTTTTGCTCAGTACTTTCAGTGCATGAATTTTAGGGCTATAGTTTCAGGGCAGGAGATTCACGGCAGGAGTCTCGGCATGAGTTTCAGAACAGGAGATTCAGGGCAGGAGTGTTACGGCAGGTGTTTCAGGGCTAGAGATTCAGTGCAAGAGTTTCAGGGCAGGAGTTTGAGGACAGCAGATTCAGTGCTTGAGATACAGGGCAGTAGTATCAGGGCAGGAGATTCAGAGTTGGAGTTTCAGGGCGGGTGATTTAGGGCTGGAGTTTCAAGGTCATCACTTTCAGGGCAGGGGATTCAGAGGAGGAGTGTCGGGGCAGGTGATTCATGGCAGCTCTTTCAGGGCAAGAGATTCAGGGCAGGGGTTTCAAGGTCATCCGCTTCTGGGCAGGAGTTTCAAGTCAGTAGTTTCAGGGCAGGATTTTCAGGGCTGTAGCTTCAGGGCAGGAGTTTAAGGAAAGGTGATTCAGGCCAGTAGTTTCAGGGCAGGAGTATCAGGGCTGGGTTTTCACGATCATCAGATTCTGGGCAGGAATTTAAGTTCTGTAGTTTCAGGTCATGAGGTTCAGGGCTGTAGATTCAGGGCAGGAGATTCACGGCAGGAGTCTCAGAGCATGAGTTTCAGAGCAGGAGATTCAGGGCAGGAGTTTTACGGCAGGTGTTTCAGGGCTGGAGATTCAGTGCAAGAGTTTCAGGGCAGGAGTTTGAGGACAGCAGATTCAGTGCTTGAGATACAGTGCAGTAGTATCAGGGCAGGAGATTCAGAGTTGGAGTTTCAGGACAGGTGATTCAGGGCAGCTCTTCCAGGGCAAAAGATTCAGGGCAGGAGTTTCAAGTTCATCAGTTTCTGTGGAGTAGATTCAGGTCAGTAGTTTCGGGGCATGTGATCAGGGTAGGAGATTTAGGGCAGAAGATTCAGGGCTGCAGTTTCAAGGCAGGGGTTCCAAGGTGATCAGCTTCTGGGCAGGAGTTTCATGTCAGGACTTTCAGGGCATGGGTTTCAGGTCAGAAATTTCAGGGCTACAGTTTCAGGGCAGGAGTTGCAGGGCAGCAGATTCACGGCAGGAATTTCAAGTTCGTCAGTTTCTGTGGAGGAGTTTCAGGTCAGTTGTTTCGGTGCATGAGTTTCAGGGTAGGAGATTCAGGGCCAGAGATTCAGGGCTGGAGTTTCAGGGCAGGGTTTTCAAGGTCATCAGGTTCTTGGCAGGAATTTTTGCTCAGTACTTTCAGTGCATGAATTTTAGGGCTATAGTTTCAGGGCAGGAGCTTCACGGCAGGAGTCTCAGGGCATGAGTTTCAGAACAGGAGATTCAGGGCAGGAGTGTTACGGCAGGTGTTTCAGGGCTGGAGATTCAGTGCAAGAGTTTCAGGGCAGGAGTTTGAGGACAGCAGATTCAGTGCTTGAGATACAGTGCAGTAGTATCAGGGCAGGAGATTCAGAGTTCGAGTTTCAGGACAGGTGATTCACGGCAGCTCTTCCAGGGCAAAAGATTCAGGGCAGCTCTTTCAGGGCAGGAGAATCAGGACAGCACTTTCAGGCCAGGTGATTCAGGGCACGAGATTCAGGGCAGGTGTTTCAAGGTCATCAGTTTCTGGCAAGGAATTTCAGGGCGAGAGATTCAGGTCAGCTGTTTCGAGCATGAGTTTCAGGGTAGGAGATTCAGGGCAGCAGTTTCAAGGCAGGAGATTCAGGGTAGGACTTTCAGGGCATGGGTTTCAGGTCAGAAATTTCAGGGCTACAGTTTCAGGGGAGGAGTTGCAGGGCAGCAGATTCACGGCAGGAATTTCAAGTTCATCCATTTCTGTGGAGGAGTTTCAGGTCAGTTGTTTCGGTGCATGAGTTTCAGGGTAGAAGATTCAGGGCCAGAGATTCAGGGCTGGAGTTTCAGGGCACGGTTTTCAAGGTCAGCAGGTTCATGGCAGGAATTTTTGCTCAGTACTTTCAGTGCATGAATTTTAGGGCTATAGTTTCAGGGCAGGAGATTCACGGCAGGAGTCTCAGGGCATGAGTTTCAGAACAGGAGATTCAGGGCAGGAGTGTTACGGCAGGTGTTTCAGGGCTGGAGATTCAGTGCAAGAGTTTCAGGGCAGGAGTTTGAGGACAGCAGATTCAGTGCTTGAGATACAGGGCAGTAGTATCAGGGCAGGAGATTCAGAGTTAGAGTTTCAGGGCGGGTGATTTAGGGCAGATCTTCCAGGGCAAGAGATTCAGGGCAGCTCTTTCAGGGCAAGAGGTTCAGGGCTGGAGTTTCAGGTCAGGGATTTCAAGGTCATCAGTTTCTGTTAGGAGTTTCAGTTCAGTAGTTTTAGGGCATGAGATTCAGGGCAGGAGATTCAGGGCTGGAATTTCAGGGCAGAGTTTTCAAGGTCATCATGTTCTCGGTAGGAACTTTAGCTCAGTACTTTCAGGGCTATAGTTTCACGGCAGGAGGGTTATGGCAGGAGTTTGAGGACAGCAGATTCAGTGATTGAGATACAGAGCAGCAGTATCAGGGCAGGAGATTCAGAGTTGGAGTTTCAAGGTCATCAGTCTCAGGGCAGGAGTTTCAGGTCAGTAGTTTCGGGGCATGAGCTTCAGTGTAGGAGATTCAGGGCAGAAGATTCAGGGCTGCAGTTTCAGGGCAGAGGTTTCAAGGTCATCTGTTTCTGGGCAGGAGTTTCAGCTCAGTAGTTTCAGGGCATGAGGTTCAGGGCTGTAGATTCAGGGCAGGAGTTGCAGAAAAGGAGACTCACGATAGCAGTTACGTATCAGGAGTGTCAGGGCTTTAGTTTCAGTGCAGGAGATTCAGGGCTGGAGTGTTAGGACAGGAGATTCAGTGCAAGAGTTTCAGGGCAGGAGTTTGAGGGCATCAGTTTCAGTGCAGTGGATTCAGGGCAGGAGAATCAGGACAGCACTTTCAGGCCAGGTGATTCAGGGCACGAGATTCAGGGCAGGTGTTTCAAGGTCATCAGTTTCTGGCAAGGAATTTCAGGGCGAGAGATTCAGGTCAGCTGTTTCGAGCATGAGTTTCAGGGTAGGAGATTCAGGGCAGCAGTTTCAAGGCAGGAGATTCAGGGCAGGACTTTCAGGGCATGGGTTTCAGGTCAGAAATTTCAGGGCTACAGTTTCAGGGCAGGAGTTGCAGGGCAGCAGATTCACGGCAGGAATTTCAAGTTCGTCAGTTTCTGTGGAGGAGTTTCAGGTCAGTTGTTTCGGTGCATGAGTTTCAGGGTAGGAGATTCAGGGCCAGAGATTCAGGGCTGGAGTTTCAGGGCAGGGTTTTCAAGGTCATCAGGTTCTTGGCAGGAATTTTTGCTCAGTACTTTCAGTGCATGTATTTTAGGGCTATAGTTTCAGGGCACGAGTTGTAGGGCAGGAGATTCACGGCAGGAGTTTCAGGGCATGAGTTTCAGAACAGCAGATTCAGGGCAGGAGTGTTACGGCAGGTGTTTCAGGGCTGGAGATTCAGTGCAAGAGTTTCAGGGCAGGAGTTTGAGGACAGCAGATTCAGTGCTTGGGATACAGGGCAGTAGTATCAGGGCAGGAGATTCAGAGTTGGAGTTTCAGGGCGGGTGATTTAGGGCTGGAGTTTCAAGGTCATCACTTTCAGGGCAGGAGATTCAGAGGAGGAGTGTCGGGGCAGGTGATTCATGGCAGCTCTTTCAGGGCAAGAGATTCAGGGCAGAGGTTTCAAGGTCATCCGCTTCTGGGCAGGAGTTTCAAGTCAGTAGTTTCAGGGCATTTGTTTCAGGGAAGGATTTTCAGGGCTGTAGCTTCAGGGCAGGAATTTAAGGGAAGGTGATTCAGGCCAGTAGTTTCAGGGCAGGAAATTCAGGCAGGTGATTCAGGGCAGGAGTATCAGGGCTGGGTTTTCACTGTCATCAGATTCTGGGCAGGAATTTAAGTTATGTAGTTTCAGGTCATGAGGTTCAGGGCTGTAGATTCAGGGCAGGAGAATCAGGGCAGGAGTTCTAGGGAAGGAGACTCACGACAGCAGTTTCATATCAGGAGTCTCAGGGCTTTAGTCTGAGTGCAGGAGATTCAGGGCTGGAGTGTGAGGGCAGGAATTTCAGGGGAGGAGATTCAGTGCAAGAGTTTCAGGGTAGGAGTTTGAGGGCATCAGTTTCAGTGCAGTGGATTCAGGGCAGTAGTTTCAGGGCAGTAGTTTCAGGGCAGGAGATACAGGACAGGACTTTCAGGCCAGGTGATTCGGGGCAGTAATTTCAGGGTGGGAGATTCAAGGCAGGAGATTCAGGACAGGTGCTTCAAGGTCATCAGTTTCTGGGGAGAAGTTTCAGGGTAGGAGATTCAGGGCAGCAGTTTCAAGGCAGGAGATTCTGGGCAGAGTTTCAGGGAAAGTGACTCACGGCAGGAGTATCATGTCAGGAGTTTCAGGGCAAGGGTTTCAGGTGAGAAATTTCAGGGCTACAGTTTCAGGACAAGAGTTGCAGGACAGCAGATTCACGGCAGGAGTTTCAAGTACATCAGTTTCTGTGGAGGAGTTTCAGGTCAGCTGTTCCGGTGCATGAGTTTCAGGGTATGATATTCAGAGCCTGAAATTCAGGGTTGGAGTTTCAGGGCAGGGGTTTCAAGGTCATCGGTTTCGGGGCAGCAGTTTCAGATCAGTAGTTTCAGGGCATGAGTTTCAGGGCAGGAGATTCAGGGCAAGACATTCAGGGCTGGAGTTTCATGGCAGGGGATTCAGGGCAGGAGCTTCTTGGCAGATGATTCTGGGCAGTTGTTTCAGGGCAGGAAATTCAGGACAGGAGTTTCAAGGTCATCAGTTTCTGGGCAGTTGTTTCAGGTCAGTAGTTTCGGTGCATGAGTTTAAGGGTAGGAAATCCAGGGCTGGAGTTTCAGGTCAGGGGTTTCAAGGTCATCAGTTTCTGGGTAGGAGTTTCAGTTCAGTAGTGTCAGGGAATGAGATTCAGTGCGGGAGATTCAGGTCAATTGTTTCGGGGCATGAGTTTCAGGGTAGAAGGTTCAGGGCAGTAGATTCAGGGCTGGAATTTCAGGGCAGGGTTTTCAAGGTCATCAGGTTCTTGGCAGGAACTTTAGCTCAGTACTTTCAGGGCTATATTTTCAAGGCAGGGGTTGTAGGGCAGGAGTGTTACGGCAGGAGTTTGAGGACAGTAGTTTCAGTGATTGAGATACAGGGCAGTGGTATCAGGGCAGGAAGCTCAGAGTTGGAGTTTCAAGGTTATCAGTTCCAGGTCAGTAGTTTCGGGGCATGAGTTTCAGTGTAGGAGATTCAGGGCAGAAGATTCAGGGCTGCAGTTTCAGGGCAGGGGTTTCAAGGTCATCCGTTTCTGGGCAGGAATTTCAGCTCAGTAGTTTCAGGGCATTTGTTTCAGAGAAGGATTTTCAGGGTTTCAGTTTTAGGGTAGTAGTTTCAGGGCAGTAGTTTCTGGGCATGTGTTTCAGGGAAGGTGTGTCAGGGCGGAAGATTTAGGTCAATTGTTTCGCGGCATGAGTTTCAGGCCAGGACATTCAGGGCTGGAGTTTCACGATCATCAGGTTCTGGGCAGGAATTTAAGTTCTGTACTTTCAGGTCAGGAGTTTCAGGGCTGTAGCTTCAGGACAGGAGTTTAAGGGAAGGTGATTCAGACCAGTAGTTTCAGGACAGGAAATTCAGGCAGGTGATTCAGGTCAGGGGTATCAGAGCTGGGTTTTCACGGTCATCAGATTCTGGGCAGGAATTTAAGTTCTGTACTTTCAGGTCATGAGGTTCAGGGCTGTAGATTCAGGGCAGGAGAATCAAGGCAGGAGTTGTAGGGAAGGAGACTCACGACAGCAGTTTCATATCAGGAGTCTCAGGGCTTTAGTCTCAGTGCAGGAGATTCAGGGCTGGAGTGTTAGGGCAGGAATTTCAGGGGAGGAGATTCAGTGCAAGAGTTTCAGGGTAGGAGTTTGAGGGCATCAGTTTCAGTGCAGTGGATTCAGGGCAGTAGTTTCAGGGCAGGAGATACAGGACAGGACTTTCAGGCCAGGTGATTCAGGGCAGTAGTTTCAGGGAGGGAGATTCAAGGCAGGAGATTCAGGGCAGGTGCTTCAAGGTCATCAGTTTCTGGGGAGGAGTTTCAGGGTAGAAGATTCAAGGCAGCAGTTTCAAGGCAGGAGATTCTGGGCAGGCGTTTCAGGGAAGGTGACTCACGGCAGGAGTAGTATGTCAGGAGTTTCAGGGCATGGGTTTCACGTCAGAAATTTCAGGGCTATAATTTCAGGGCAAGAGTTGCAGGGCAGCAGATTCACGGCAGGAGTTTCAAGTTCATCAATTTCTGTGGAGGAGTTTCAGGTCAGCTGTTTCGGTGCATGAGTTTCAGGGTAGGAAATTCAGGGCCAGAGATTCTGGGCTGGAGTTTCAGAGCAGGGGTTTCAAGGTCATCAGTTTCTGGGCAGCAGTTTCAGATTAGTAGTTTCAGGGAAAGAGTTTCAGGGAAGGAGATTCAGGGTATGATATTCAGAGCCAGAGATTCAGGGTTGGAGTTTCAGGGCAGAGGTTTCAAGGTCATCGGTTTCGGTGCAGGAGATGCAGGTCTGTAGTTTCAGGGCTGGAGTTTCAGGGCAGGGTTTTCAAGGTCATCAGGTTCTTGGCAGGAATTTTAGCTCAGTAGTGTCAGGGCATGAATTTTAGGGCTATAGTTTCAGGGCAGGAGATTCACGGCAGGAGTCTCGGGGCAGGAGTTTCAGAGCAGGAGATTCAGGGCAGGAGTTTTACGGCAGGTGTTTCAGGGCTGGAGATTCAGTGCAAGAGTTTCAGGGCAGGAGTTTAAGGACAGCAGATTCAGTGCTTGAGATACAGAGCAGTAGTATCAGGGCAGGAGATTCAGAGTTCGAGTTTCAGTACAGGTGATTCAGGGCAACTCTTCCAGGGCAAGAGATTCAGGGCAGCACTTTCAGGGCAAGAGTTTCAGGGCAAGAGTTTCAAGTTCATCAGTTTCTGTGGAGGAGTTTTAGGTCAGTAGTTTCAGGGCATGAATTCTGGGTAGGAGATTTAGGGCAGAAGATTCAGGGCTGCAGTTTCAGGGCAGGGGTCTAAGGTGATCAGCTTCTGGGCAGGAGTTTCATGTCAGTAGTTTCAGATCATGAGTTTCAGGGAAAGAGTTTCAGGGCTATAGTTTCAGGGCAGGAGATTCAGTTGAGGAGTTTCAAGGTCGTCAGTTTCTGGGCACGAATTTCTGGTCAGTAGTTTCGGGGCATGAGTGTCAAGGGAGGAGGTTCAGGGTAGGGGATTCATGACCGGAGATTCAGAGCTGGAGTTTCAGGGCAGGGTTTTCAAGGTCATCAGGCTCTTGGCTGGAATTTTAACTCAGTGCTTTCAGGCCATGAATTTCAGGGCTATAGTTTCAGGGCAGGAGTTGCAGGGCAGGATTGTTACGGCAGGAGTTTGAGGACAGCAGATTCAGTGTTTGAGATACAGGGCAGTAGTTTCAGGGCCGGAGATTCAGGGCAGGTGTTTCAAGGTCATCAGTTTCTGGGGAGGAGTTTCATGGCAGGAGATTCAAGTCAGTTGTTTCGGTGCATGAGTTTCAGGGTAGGAGATTCATGACAGCAGTTTCAAGGCAGGAGATTCAGGGCAGGAGTTTCAGGGAAGGTGACTCATGGCAGGAGTTTCATGTCAGGAGTTTCAGGGCATGGGTTTCACGTCAGAAATTTCGGGGCAGGAGTTTAAGGGTAGGAGATTCAGGGCAGAAGCTTCAGGGCTGCAGATTCAGGGCAGGGGTTTCAATGTCATCAGTTTCTGGACAGGAGTTTCAGGTCAGTAGTTTCAGGGCATTTGTTTCAGGGAAGGTGACTCAGGGCAGGAGTTTCAGGGAAGGTGACTCATGGCAGGAGTTTCATGTCAGGAGTTTCAGGGCATGGGTTTCAGGTCAGAAATTTCAGGGCAGGAGTTTAAGTGTACGAGATTCAGGGCTGTTGTTTCAGGTCAGGGGTTTCAATGTCATCAGTTTCTGGTGAGAAGTTTCAATTCAGTAGTTTCAGGGCATGAGTTTCAGGGTTGTAGTTTCAGGGCAGGAGATTCAGTGTAGAACTTTCAGGGCAGGTGATTCAGGGACCTGTTTCAGGTAGGAGATTCAGGGTAAGAGTCTCAATGTCATCAGTTTCTGCGCAGGAGTTTCGGGACAGCAGTTTCAGGGCATGAGTTTCAGGGTAGGAGATTCAGGGCCGGAGATTCAGGGCTAGAGTTTCAGGGCAGGGGTTTCAAGGTCATCAGTTTCTGGGTAGGAGCTTCAGGTCTGTAGTTTCGGTGCATGAGTTTCAGGGTAGGAGATTCAGGGCTGGAGTTTCAGGGCAGGGTTTTCAAGGTCATCTGGTTCTTGGCAGGAATTTTAGCTCAGTTGTGTCAGGGCATGAATTTCAGGGCTATAGTTTCAGGGCAGGAGTTGCAGGGCAGGAGATTCACGGCAGGAGTTTCAAGTTCATCAGTTCCTGTGGAGGAGTTTCAGGTCAGTTGTTTCGGTGCATGAGTTTCAGGGCTGGAGTTTCAGGGCAGGGGTTTCAAGGTCATCAGTTTCTGGGCAGCAGTTTCAGATCAGTAGTTTCAGGGAAGGAGATTCAGCGTCTGATATTCAGAGCCGGAGATTCAGGGTTGGAGTTTCAGGGCAGGGGTTTCAAGATCATCGGTTTTGGGGCAGGAGTTGCAGGTCTGTAGTTTCAGAGCATGAGTTTCAGGGAAGGAGTTTCAGGGCGGGTATTCAGGTCAATTGTTTCGGGGCATGAGTTTCAGGGTAGAAGGTTAAGGGCAGGAGATTCAGGGCTGGAGGTTCAGGGCAGGGTTTTCAAGGTCATCAGATTCTGGGCAGGAATTTTAGGTCAGTAATTTCAGGGCATGAGTTTCTGGGCAGGAGTTTCAGGTCAGTAGTTTCAGGGCATTTGTTTCAGGGAAGGATTTTCAGGGCTGTAGCTTCAGGGCAGGAGTTTAAGGGAAGGTGATTCAGGGCAGGAGTATCAGGTCATCACTTGCTGGGCAGGAGTTTCAGATCAGTATTTTCGGGGAATCAGTTTTAGGGTGGGAGATTCAGGGCAGTAGATTCAGGGCTGGAGTTTCAGAGCAGGGATTCCAAGGTGATCAGCTTCTGGGCAGGAGTTTCATCGTCAGTAGTTTCAGGGCATGAGTTTCAGGGAAGGAATTTCATGTACATAGCTTCAGGGCATGAGTTTCAGGGAAAGAGTTTCAGGACTGTAGTTTCAGGGCAGGAGATTCAGTGCAGGAGTTTCAAGGTCGTCAGTTTCTGGGCACGAATTTCAGGTCAGTAGTTTCGGGGCATGAGTTTCAGCTGAGGAGATTCAGGGTAGGGGATTCATTATCGGAGATTCAGAGCTGGAGTTTCAGGGCAGGCGTTTCAAGGTCACCAGTTTCTGGGCAAGAGTTTCAGGTCAGTAGTTTATGGGCATGCGTTTCAGGGAAGGCGTGTCAGCGCGGGAGATTTAGGTCAACTGCTTCGGGGCATCAGTTTCAGGGCAGGAGTTTCAGGGCGGGAGCTTCAGGGCAGGAGATTCAGGGCAGGTGTTTCAATGTCATCAGTTTCTGGGCAGGAGATTCAGGTCAGTTGTTTTGCAGCATGACTTTCAGGGTTGGAGATTCAGGGCAGCAGTTTCAAGGCAGGAGATTTGGGGCATGACTTTCAGGGCTGGAGATTCAGGACAGCAGTTTCATGTCAGGAGTTTCAGGGCATGGTTTTCAGGTCAAAAATTTCAGGGCAGGAGTTTCAGGGCAGGAGATTCAGGGCAAGACCTTCAGGGCTGGAGTTTCATGGCAGGGGATTCAGGGCAGGAGCTTCTTTGCAGATGATTCTTGGCAGTTGTTTCAGGGCAGGAAATTCAGGGCAGGAGTTTCATGGTCATCAGTTTCTGGGCAGTTGTTTCAGGTCAGTAGTTTCGGTGCATGAGTTTAAGGGTAGGAAATCCAGGGCTGGAGTTTCAGGTCAGGGGTTTCAAGGTCATCAGTTTCTGGGTAGGAGTTTCAGTTCAGTAGTTTCAGGGAATGAGATTCAGGTCAATTGTTTCGGGGCATGAGTTTCAGGGTAGAAGATTCAGGGCAGGAGATTCAGGGCTGGAATTTCAGGGCAGGATTTTCAAGGTCATCAGGTTCTTGGCAGAAACTTTAGCTCAGTACTTTCAGGACTATAGTTTCAGGGCAGGAGTTGTAGGGCAGGAGTGTTACGGCAGGGGTTTGAGGGCAGCAGATTCAGTGATTGAGATACAGGGCAGTGGTATCAGGGCAGGATGCTCAGAGTTGGAGTTTCAAGGTCATCAGTTCCAGGTCAGTAGTTTCGGGGCATGAGTTTCAGTGTAAGAGATTCAGGGTTAGAAGATACAGGGCTGCAGTTTCAGGGCAGGGGTTTCAAGGACATCAGTTTCTGGGCAGGAGTTTCAGCTCAGTAGTTTCAAGGCATTTGTTTCAGGGAAGGATTTTCAGGGCTTCCATTTTAGGGCAGTAGTTTCAAGGCAGTAGTTTCTGGGTATGTGTTTCAGGGAAGGTGTGTCAGGGCAGGAGATTTAGGTCAATTGTTTCGTGGCATGAGTTTCAGGCCAGGACATTCAGGGCTGGGTTTTCACGATCATCAGATTCTGGGCAGAAATTTAAGTTCTGTACTTTCAGGTCAGGAGTTTCAGGGCTGTAGATTCAGGGCAGGAGTTGCAGTAAAGGAGACTCACGATAGCAGTTTCGTATCAGGACCCTCAGGGCTTTAGTTTCAGTGCAGTAGATTCAGGGCTGGAGTGTTAGGGCAGGAATTTCAGGGGAGGAGATTCAGTGCAAGAGTTTCAGGGTAGGAGTTTGAGGGCATCAGTTTCAGTGCAGTGGATTCAGGGCAGTAGTTTCAGGGCAGGAGATACAGGACAGGACTTTCAGGCCAGGTGATTCAGGGCAGTAGTTTCAGGGCGGGAGAATCAGGGCAGGTGTTTCAAGGTCATCAGTTTCTGGAAAGGAATTTCAGGGTGGGAGATTCAGGTCAGTTGTTTCGGGGCATGAGATTCAGGGCAGCAGTTTCAAGGCAGGAGATTCAGGGCAGGAGTTTCAGGGAAGGTGACTCACGGCAGGAGTTTCATGTCAGGAGTTTCAGGGCATGGGTTTCAGGTCAGAAATTTCAGGGCTACAGTTTCAGGGCAGGAGTTGCAGGGCAGCAGATTCACGGCAGGAGTTTCAAGTTCATCAGTTTCTGTGGAGGAGTTTCAGGTCAGTTGTTTCGGTGCATGAGAGGAGCACGAAAACACAGCAATATAGTGGAAGGTATGCAAGGTGCACGAAAACACAGCTATACAGCGGAAGCTATGAGAGGTGCGCGAAAACACAGCTGTGTTTTCGGGCTCCTCTCATCGGTTTCCCTGTGTCGCCATGTTTTCACGCACCTCCCATAGCTTCCCCTATATCTCTCTGTTGTTGCGCACTTCTCATACCCTCCCCTATATCGGTGTGTTTTCGTCCACCTCTCATACCATCCCCTATATCGCCGTGTCTTCATGCATCTCCCATAGCTTCCACTAGATTGTTGTTTTCGCACACATCTCATAGCTTCCCCTAAATTGCTTTGTTTCGCGCACCTTTCATAGCTTCCCCTAAATTGCTGTGTTTTCGCGCACCTCTCATATCTTCCCCATATCACCGTGTTTTCGTGCACCTCCCATACCTTCCCCTATATCGCTGTGCTATCGCGCACCGCCCATAGTTTCTCCAAAAATGTTGTCCTTCCACGCACTTCTCATACCTGCCCCAATATGGCTGTGTTTTCGCGCAGCTCTCATACCTTCCCCTGTATTGCGGTGTTTTTACACTCTACCCATATCTTCCCCTATATCGCTGTGTTTTTGCACACTACCCATATCTTCCCCTATATCGCTGTGTTTTTGCGCACCTCTATAGCTTCCCCTATATTGCTGTGTTTTCACGCACCTCCCACAGCTTCCCCAATATCATTGTGTATTCACACACCTCTCATAACTTCCCCGTATAGCTGTGTTTTTGCTCACCTCTCATAGCTTCCCCTGTATCGACGTGTTTTCGTGCACCTCTCATACATTCTGCTACATCACCGGGTTTTCGCGCACCTCTCATACATTCCACTATTTCGCTGTGTTTTCGTATACGTCCCATACCTTCCCATATATTGCTGTGTTTTCGTGTACGTTCCATACCTTTCCGTATATTGCTGTGTTCTCGTGCAACTCCCATAGTTTCCCCTGTATCGCTGTGTTTTTGCTTCCCTCTCATAACTTTCCCTAAATCGCTTTGTTTTCGCGCACCTCCCATAGCTTCACCTATGTCGCCATGTAATTACGCACCTCTCATGCCTTCCCCTATATCGCCCTGTTTCTGCGCACCTCCCATAGCTTCCCCAATATCGCTGGGTTTTCGTTCACCTCCAGTAGTTTCCCCAATAACGCTGTGTTTTCGCGCACCTCTCATACATTCCTTTATATCTCTGTGTTTCTGCGCACCTCCCATACCTTCCCCAATATGGCTGTGTTTTCGTGCAGCTCTCATACCTTCCCCTGTATTGTGGTGTTTTCGCACACCTCCCATATCTTCCCATATATCGCAGTGTTTTCGCGCACCTCGCAAAGCTTCCCCAACGTCGCTGTGTTCTCGCAGAGCTCTCATACCTTCTCTTATATCGCCGTGTTTACACGCACCTCCCATAGCTTCCCCTATACCGCTGTGTTTTCTTGCACCTCTCATATTTTTCCCTATATCACTCGGTTCTCGTGCACATCCCATAGCTTAACATATAATGCTGTGTTTTCGCGCACCTCTCATACATTCCACTATATGGCTGCGTTTTCGCGCAGCTCTCATACTTTCCCCTTTTTAGCTGAGTTTTCGCTCATCTCTCATAACTTCTCCTATATTGCTGTGTTTTCGTGCACCTCCCATAGCCTCCCCATATCGGTGTTTTGATGCACCTGTCATACCTTCCCCTATATCATTGTGTTTTCACGCACCTCTCATACTGTTCCCTATATCGCTGCATTTTCGGGCACCTCTCATCGGTTCCCTTGTATCGCCGTGTTTTCACACACCTCCCATAGCTTGCCCTACATCTCTCTGTTGTCAGGCACTTCTCATACGCTCCCCTATATCGGTGTGTTTTCGTCCACCTCTCATACCATCCCCTATATCGCCGTGTCTTCACACACCTCCCATAGAATCCACTAGATCGCTGTTTTTGCACACATCTCATAGCTTCCCCTAAATTGCTTGGTTTCGCGCACCTCTCATACCTTCCGCTAAATTGCTGTGGTTTCGCGCACCTCTCATAGATTCCCCATATCGCCGTGTTTTCATGCACCTCTCATACCTTCCCCCATATCACCGTGTTTTCGCGCACCTCCCATACCTTCCCCTATATGGCTGTATTATTGCGCACCGCCCATAGTTTCTCTAATAACGCTGTGTTTTCGCGCACTTCTCATACCTGCCGCAATATGGCTGTGTTTTCGCGCACCTCCCATATCTTCCCCTATATCGTTGTGTTTTCGTGCACCTCTCATAGCTTCCCCTATATCGCTGTGTTTTCGGGCCCCTCTCATACATTCTCCTATATTGCCGTGTTTTCACGCATCTCGCGTAACTTCCCATATATTTCTGTATTGTCGCTTCCCTCTCATAACTTCCCCTGTATCGCCCTGTTTTTGCGCACCTCCCATAGCTTCCCCTGCATCTCTCTGTTGTCGCGCACTTCTCATACCCTCCCCTATATTGCTGTGATTTTGCGCACCTCTCATACCTTCCCCAATATGGCTGTGTTCTCACGAACCTCTCATAACTTCCCCTGTATCGTCCTATTTTCACGCACCTCCCATAGCTTCCCATATATCGCAGTGTTTTCGCGCACCTCGCAGAGCTTTCCCAACGTTACTGTGTTTTTGCGCACCTCTCATACCTTCTCCTATATCGCAGTGTTTTCACGCACCTCCCATAGCCTCCCCTATATCGCTGTGTTTTCTTGCAACTCTCATACTTTTCCCTATATCACTCGGTTCTCGTGCACATCCCATAGCTTCCCATATATTGCTGTGTTTTTGCGCAGCTCTCATAGCTTCTCCTATATTGCTGTATTTTCGTGCACCTCCAATAGCTTCCCCATTTTGGTGTTTTGATGCACCTGTCATACCTTCCCCTATATCGCTGTGTTATCACGCACCTCTCATAGCTTCCCCTACATCTCTCTGTTGTCGCGCACTTCTCATACCCTCCCCTATATCGGTGTGTTTTCGTCCACCTCTCATACCATCCCCTATATCGCCGTGTCTTCGCGCATCTCCCATAGCTTCCACTAGATTGCTGTTTTCGCGCACATCTCCTAGCTTCCCCTAAATTGCTTTGTTTCGCGTACCTCTCATACCTTCCCCTAAATTGCTGTGTTTTCGCGCACCTTTCATAGATTCCCCATATCGCTGTGTTTTCGCGCACCTCTCATATATTCCCCATATTGCCGTGTTTTCGAGCACCTCTCATACCTTCCCCAATATCACCGTGTTTTCGTGCACCTCCCATACCTTTCCCTATATCGCTGTGTTATCGCGCACTGCCCATAGTTTCTCCAAAAACGCTGCGTTTTTGCGCACCTCTCATACCTTCTCCTATATCTCCGTGTTTTCACGCACCTCCCATAGCTTCCCCTATATTGCTGTGTTTTCTTGCACCTCTCATACTTTTCCCTATATCACTCTGTTGTCGTGCACCTCCCATTGCTTCCCATATATCGCTGTGTTATCGCGCTTCATTAATACCTTGCCCTGCATCACTGTATTTTCACGCACCTTTCATACCTTCTCCTATATCGCCGTCTTTTCACGCACCTCACGTAGCTTCCCCTATATTGCTGTGTTTTCTTGCACCTGTCATACCTTCCCCTATATCGCCGTGTTTTCGCACAACTCGCATACCTTCCGTTATATCGCTGTGTTTTCGCGCACCTCTCATACCTTCCCCTATATCGTGGTGTTTTCGCACAACTTGCATACCTTCCCCTATATCGCTGTGTTTTTGCGCACCTCGCATACCTTCCCCTATGTCGTTGTGTAATCGTGCACCTCTCATACCTTCCACTATATCGATGTGTTTTTGCACACCTCTCATACCTTCTCCTATAACGCCGTCTTTTCATGCACCTCCCATTACTTCCCCTATATTGCTGTGTTTTCTTGCACCTGTCATACCTTCCCCTATATCGCCCTGTTTTCACGCGCCTCCCATAGCTTCCCCTATAACGTTCTGTTTTTGTGCATCTCTCATACCTTCCCCTATATCATTGTGTTTTTGCGCACCTCGCATACCTTCCACTATATACATGTGTTTTCGTGCACCTCTCATACTTTCACGTATATCGCCTTGTGTTCTCGCACGTCCCATTGCTTCCACTATATCACTGTGTTTTTGTGCACCTCTCAAACCTTCTCCTATATCGCCGCATTTTCGCACACCTCTCATAGCTTCCCCTATATCGCTGTGTTTTCGCTTACCTCGCGTACCTTCCCCTATATCATTGTGTTTTCGCGCACCTCTGATACCTACCACTGTATCGATATGTTTTCGCGCACCTCTAAAACCTTCCCCTATATCGCTGAGTTATCAAGCAGCTTTCATAGCTTCCCCTATATTGCTGTCTTTTCGCATACCTCCCATAGCTTCCCATATATCACTGTGTTTTCGCGCACTTCTCATACCTTCTCCTATATTACCGTCTATTTACGCACCTTCCGTAGCTTCCCCTATATTGCTGTGTTTTCTTGCACCTGTCATACCTTCCACTGTATCGCCGTGTTTTCGCGCACCTCTCATAGCTTCCTCTACATCGCTGTGTTTTCGCACACCTCTTATGCCTTCCCCTGTATCGCTGTGTTTTCGCACACCTCCCATAGCTTCCTCTATATCATTGTGTTTTCGTGCACCTCTCATACTTTCCCATATATAGCTAAGTTAACGCTCCCCTCTCATAGCTTCCCCTATATCACCGTGTTTTCGCACACCTCTCATAGCTTCCCCTATATCGCTGTGTTTTCACGCACCTGGCATACCTTCCCCTATGTCATTGTGTTTTTGCGCACCTCTCATACCTTCTCCTATATCGCCGCGTTTTCGCACACCTCTCATAGCTTCCCCTATATCGTTGTGTTCTTGCGCACCTCTGTTAGCTTCCCCTGTATCGATGTGTTTTTGCGTTCCTCTCATACCTGCCCCTATATCGCCGTGTTCTTGCGCACCTCTGTTAGCTCCCCTATATCACTGTGTTTTAATGCACGTCCCATACCTTCCCATTATTGCTGTGTTTTCGCTCCCCTCCCATAACTTCCCCAATATCGCTCTGTTTTCGCGCACCTCTCATACCTTCCCCTATATCACTGGGTTTACGCGCATCTCACATACCTACCCCTATATCACTGTGTTTTCACGCAGATCTCATACCATCCTCTATATCGCTGCATTTTCATGCACCTCTCATCGCTTCCCCTATATCGATGTGTTTTCAAGCACCTCTCATACCTTCGCGTATATCGCCTTGTGTTCACACACCTCCCATTATTTCCCCTATATCACTCTGTTATTGAGCACCTCTCATACCTTCCACTATATTAATGTGTTTTCGCACACCTCTCATACCTTCCCCAATATCGCTGTTTATCCCGCACCTCCCATAGCTTCCCATTTTTCGCCGTGTTATCACGCACTTCTCATAGCTTCCCATATATTGCGATGTTTTCACGCACCTCTCATAACTTCCCCCAAATCGCTATGTTTTCGTGCACCTCTCATACCTTCCCCTATGTTCCTCTGTTCTCGTGCACCTCCCATAGCTTTCCATATTTCGCTTTGTTTTCGCACATCTCTCATACCTTCCGCTATATCGCTGTGTTTTTGCGCACCTCTCGTATCTTCCCCTACACCGCTGCGTTTTTGCATGCCTCGCATACCTTCCGCTATGTTGTTGTGTTTTCGTGCACCTCTCATACTTTCCCCTATATCACTGTGTTTACGCGCATCTCGCATACCTACCCCTATATCACTGCGTTCTCAAGCACCTCTCATAGCTTCACGTATATCGACTTGTGTTCGCGCAACTCCCATTGCTTCCCCTATATCACTCTGTTTTCACGCACCTCTCATACCTTCTCCTATATTGCTGTTTTCACACACCTCTCATAGCTCCTATATTGCTGTTTTCACACACCTCTCATTGCTTCTCCTATATCGCTGTGTTTTCGCAGACCTCGCATACCTTCCCCTAGATCGTTGTGTTTTTGCGCACCTCTCATAGCTTCCCCTCTATCGTGGTGTTTTTGCGCACCTCTCATACCTTCCACTATATCGATGTGTTTTCGCGCACCTCTCGTAGCTTGCCCTGTATCGATGTGTTTTCGCGCACCTCTCATACCTACCCCTATATCACCGTGTTTTCGCAGACCTCTGATAGCTTCCCCTATATCAATGTGTTTTCGTGCACCTCTCATACCTACCACTGTATCGATGTGTTTTCGCGCATCTCTCATACCTTCCCCTATATCGCTGTGTTATCAAGCAGCTTTATAGCTTCCCCTATATTGCTGTGTTTTTGCATACCTCCCATAGCTTCCGCTATATCGCTGTTTGTGCACACCTCTCATAGTTTGCCGTATATGGCGATGTTTTCACACTCCTCTCATGGCTTCCACTAGATCGCTGTGTTTTCACGCACCTCACATAGCGTCCCCTATATTGCCAAGATTTCGCACACCTCCCATAGCTTCCCCTATATTGCTGTGTTTTCTCGCACCTCTGATACCTTCCCCTATATCACTCGGTTGTCGTGCACCTCCCATTGCTTCCCATATATCGCTGTGTTATCGCGCTTCATTAATACCTTCCCCTGCATCACTGTATTTTCACGCACCTTTCATACCTTCTCCTATATCGCCGTCTTTTCACGCACCTCACGTAGCTTCCCCTATACTTCTGTGTTTTCTTGCACCTGTCATACCTTCCCGTATATCGCCGTGTTTTCGCACAACTCGCATACCTTCCCCTATATCGCTGTGTTTTCGCGCACTTCTCATACCTTCTCCTATATCGCCGCGTTTTCGCACACCTCTAATAGCTTCCCCTATATCGCTGTGTTTTCGCACAACTCGCATACCTTCCCCTATATCGTTGTGTTCTTGCGCACCTCTGTTAGCTTACCTGTATCGATGTGTTTTTCTGCTCCTCTCATACCTGCCCCTATATCGCCGTGTTTTCGCAGACCTCTCATAGCTTCCCCTATATCGCTGTGTTTTCGCTTACCTCGCGTACCTTCCCCTATATCATTGTGTTTTCGCGCACCTCTGATACCTAGCACTGTATCGATGTGTTTTCACGCACCTCTAAAACCTTCCCCTATATCGCTATGTTATCAAGCAGCTTTCATAGCTTCCCCTATATTGCTGTCTTTTTTCGCATACCTCCCATAGCTTCCCATATATCACTGTGTTTTCGCGTACCACTCATACCTTCCGCTATATCGCTGTGTTTTCGCGCAGCTCTCATATCTTCCCCTATTTCACCGTGTTTTCACACACTTCCCATAGCTTCCTAATTATCGCTGTGTTTTTGTATGCCTATCATACCTTCCCCTATATGGCTGTGTTTTCTTGCACCTCCCATAGCTTCCCATATATCGCTGTGTTTTCGCGCACCCTTCATTCCTTCCACTACATCGCTGTGTTTTCGCGCACCTCTCATACCTTCTCCTATATCGTCGTCTATTTACGCACCTTCCGTAGCTTCCCCATATTGCTGTGTTTTCTTGCACCTGTCATACCGACCAGTATATCGCCGTGTTTTCGCGCACCTCTTATAGCTTCCCCTACATCGCTGTGTTTTCGTGCACCTCGCATACCTTTCCCTATGTCGTTGTGTTTTCGTGCACCTCTCATACCTTCCACTATATCGATGTGTTTTCGCACACCTCTCATAGCTTCCCCTACATCGCTGTGTTTTCGCGCACCTCTCATACCTTCTCCTATATCGCCATCTTTTTACGCACCTTCCGTAGCTTCCCCTATATTGCTGTGTTTTCTTGCACCTGTCATACCTTCCTCTATATCACCGTGTTTTCGCGCACCTCCCATAGCTCCCCATATATCGCATTGTTTTCACGCTCCTCGCATACCTACCCCTATATTACTGTTTTCACGCACGTCCCATACCTTCGCATATATTGCTGAGTTTTCACACACCTCCCATAGCTTCCCCTATATCGCTGTGTTTTCGCGCACGTCTCAGAGCTTCCCCTATATTGCCATTTTTTCGCGCACCTCCCATAGCTTCCCCAATATGGCTGTGTTTTCGCACACCTCCCATAGCTTCCCCTATATCACTGTGTTTTCGTGCACCCCTCATACTTTCCCATATATAGCTGAGTTAACACTCCCCTCTCATAGCTTCCCCTATATCACCGTGTTTTCGCGCACCTCTCATAGCTTCCCCTATATCGCTGTGTTTTCACGCACCTGGTATACCTCCCCCTATGTCATTGTGTTTTCGCGCACCTCTCATAGCTTCCCCTATATCGCTGTGTTTTCACGCACCTGGCATACCTCCCCCTATGTCATTGTGTTTTTGCACACCTCTCATAGCTTCCCCTGCATCGCTGTATTATCAAGCAGCTTTCATAGCCTCCACTATATTGCTTTGTTTTCGCGCACCTCTCATACCTTCTCCTATATCGCCGCGTATTCGCACACCTCTCATAGCTTCCCCTATATCGTTGTGTTCTTGCGCACCTCTGTTAACTCCACTGTATCGATGTGTTTTTGCGCTCCTCTCATACCTGACCCTATATCGCCGTGTTTTCGCAGACCTCTCATAGCTTCCCCTACATCGCTGTGTTTTCGTGCACCTCGCATACCTTTCCCTATGTCGTTGTGTTTTTGTGCACCTCTCATACCTTCCACTATATCGATGTGTTTTCGCGCACCTCTCATAGCTTCCCCTACATCGCTGTGTTTTCGCGCACCTCTCATACCTTCTCCTATATCGCTGTCTTTTTACGCACTTTCCGTAGCTTCCCTTATATTGCTGTGTTTTCTTGCACCTGTCATACCTTCCTCTATATCACCGTGTTTTCGCGCACCTCCCATAGTTCCCCATATATCGCTGTGTTTTCACGCGCCTCGCATACCTACCCCTATATTACTGTGTTTTCACGCACGTCCCATACCTTCGCATATATTGCTGAGTTTTCGCACACCTCCCATAGCTTCCCCTATATCGCTGTGTTTTCGCACACGTCTCAGAGCTTCCCCTATATTGCCATTTTTTCGCGCACCTCCCATAGCTTCCCCAATATGGCTGTGTTTTCGCACACCTCCCATAGCTTCCCCTATATCACTGTGTTTTCGTGCACCTCTCATACTTTCCCATATATAGCTGAGTTAACGCTCCCCTCTCATAGCTTCCCCTATATCACCGTGTTTTCACGCACCTCTCATAGCTTCCCCTATATCGCTGTGTTTTCACGCACCTGGCATACCTCCCCCTATGTCATTGTGTTTTTGCACACCTCTCATAGCTTCCCCTGCATCGCTGTGTTATCAAGCAGCTTTCATAGCCTCCACTATATTGCTTTGTTTTCGCGCACCTCTCATGCCTTCTCCTATATCGCCACGTTTTCACACACCTCTCATAGCTTCCCCTATATCGTTGTGTTCTTGCGCACCTCTGTTAGCTCCACTGTATTGATGTGTTTTTGTGCTCCTCTCATACCTGCCCCTATATCGCCGTGTTTTCACAGACCTCTCATAGCTTCCCCTATATCGCTGTGTTTTCGCTTACCTCGTACCTTCCCCTATATCATTGTGTTTTCGCGCACCTCTGATACCTAGCACTGTATCGATGTGTTTTCGTGCACCTCTAAAACCTTCCCCTATATCGCTGTGTTATCAAGCAGCTTTCATAGCTTCCCCTACATTGCTGTGTTTTCGCATACCTCCCATAACTTCCCATATATCACTGTGTTTTCGCGCACCGCTCATACTTTCCGCTATATCGCTGTGTTTTCGCGCACCTCTCGTATCTTCCACTACATCGCTGCGTTTTTGCGCAGCTCTCATACCTTCCCCTATTTCACCGGGTTTTCACACACCTCCCATAGCTTCCTAATTATCGCTGTGTTTTCGTATGCCTATCATTCCTACCCTTATATGGCTGTGTTTCCTTGCACCTCCCATAGCTTTCCATATATCGCTGTGTTTTCGCGCACCACTCATACCTTCCACTACATCGCTGTGTTTTCGCGCACCTCTCATACCTTCTCCTATTTCGCTGTCTTTTTACACACCTTCTGTAGCTTCCCCTATATTGCTGTGCTTTCTTGCACCTGTCATACTTTCCACTATATCGCCGTGTTTTCATGCACCTCTCTAGCTTCCCCTACATCGCTGTGTTTTCGCGCACCTCGCATACCTTCCCCTATGTCATTGTGTTTTCGTGCACCTCTCATACCTTCTCCTATATCGCCGTCTTTTTACGCACCTTCCATATCTTCGCCTATATTGCTGTGTTTTCTTGCACCTGTCATACCTTCCTCTATATCACCGTGTTTTCGCGCACCTCCCATAGCTCCCCATATATCACTGTTTTCACACTCCTCGCATACCTACCCCTATATCACTGTGTATTCATGCACGTCCCATACCTTCCCATATATTGCTGAGTTTTCGCACACCTCCCATAGCTTCCCCTATATCGCTGTGTTTTCGCGCACGTCTCAGAGCTTCCCCTAAATTGCCATGTTTTCGCGCACCTCCCATACCTTCCCAATATTGCTGTGTTTTCGCACACTTCTTATACCTTCCCCGTATCGCTGTGTTTTCGAACACCTCCCATAGCTTCCCCTATATCACCGTGTTTTCGTGCACCTCCCATAACTTCCCATATATCACTGTGTTTTCGCGCACCGCTCATACATTCCGCTATATCGCTGTGTTTTCGCGCACCTCTCGTATCTTCCCCTACGTCGCTGCGTTTTTGCGCAGCTCTCATACCTTCCCCTATTTCACCGTGTTTTCACACACCTCCCATAGCTTCCTAATTATCGCTGTGTTTTCGTATGCCTATCATACCTTCCCCTATATGGTTGTCTTTTCTTGCACCTCCCATAGTAGCTTCCCATATATCGCTGTGTTTTCGCGCACCACTCATACCTTCCACTACATCGCTGTGTTTTCGTGCACCTCTCATACCTTCTCCTACATCGCCGTCTTTTTATGCACCTTCCATAGTTTCCCCTATATTTTTGTGTTTTCTTGCACCTGTCATACCTTCCACTATATCGCCGTGTTTTCGCGCACCTCTCATAACTTCCCCTATATCGTTGTGTTTTCGCGCACATACGTAGCTTCCCCTATATAGTTGTGTTTTTGCGCACCTCTGACACCTTCCCCTATAACGCTGTGTTTTTGCTCACCTCTCATAGATTTGCTTACATCGCCATGTTCTCGCTGATCTCTCATACCTTCCTCTATATCAACGTGTTTTCACGCACCTTTCATACCTTCACGTATATCACCGTGTTTTCGCGCACCTCCCATAGATTCCTCTATATCACTGTGTTTTGGCGCACCTCTCATACCTTCCTCTTTTTTGCTGTGTTATCGCGCACCTCTCATAGTTTCCCCTCTATTGCCGTGTGCTTGTGCACCTCTCATAGGTTTCCATATATTGCAATGTTTTCGCGCACCTCTCATAGCTTCCCCCAAATCGCAGTGTTTTTCTGACCTCTCATAGCTTTGCCTATATCGCCATGTTAATCCGCACCTCTCATATCTTCCCTTTTTTAGCTGAGTTTTCACTCATCTCTCATACATTCCCCTATACTGACGTGTTTTCACGCACCTTTCATAACTTCACGTATATCACCGTGTTTTCGTGCACTTCCCATAGATTCCCATATATCGCTGTGTTTTCACTCACTTCCCATACATTCCCCTATATCGCTGTGTTTTTGCGCACCTACCATAGCTTCCCCTATATCGCTGTGTTTTCATGCACCTCTCATCCCTTCCCCGATATCACTGTGATGTCGCGCTCCTCCCAAGGCTTCCCCTATATCGCTGTGTTTTCGGTCACCTCTCATAGTTTCCCCTATATTACCACGTTTTTGCGCACCGCTCATATCTTCCGCTATATCGCTGTGTTATCAATCAGCTCTCATAGCTTCCCCCATGTTGCTCTGTTTTCTCGCACATCCCATAGCTTCCCCTATGTCGCTGTGCTCCCCTGCACCTCTCCTCACTTCCCCTATATTGCCCTGTTTTCATGGACCTCCCATAGCTTCCTATTTTTTGCCGTGTTTTTGCGCACCTCTCATACCTTCCCCTATATCGCCGTGTTTTCTCACACCTCTCATACCTCCTCCTTTCTCGCTCTGTTTTCTCGCACCTCCCATAGCTTCCCATATGTCGCTGTGTTTTCGGGCACCTCTCATACCTTCCACTATATCACTGTGTTTTTGCACACCTCTCGCAGATTCCCCTATATCGATGTGTTTTTGCGCATCTCTCATACCTTCGCCTATATCGACGTGTTTTCACGCACCTCCCATAGCTTCCCCTATATCGCCATGTTTTCTCACACCTCTCATACCTTCTCCTTTCTCGCTCTGTTTTCGTGCACCTCTCATAGCTTCCCATATGTCGCTGTGTTTTCGGGCACCTCTCATACCTTCCACTATATCGCTGTGTTTTTGTGCACCTCTGATACGTTACCCTATATCATCGTGTTTTCACGCACATCTCACACCTTCCCCAATATCGCTGCGTTTTCATGCACTTCCCATAGCTTCCCATTTTTCGCCCTGCGTTCGCGCACCTCTCATAGCTTCCCATATATTGCGATGTTTTCGCTCACCTCTCATAGCTTCCCCCAAGTCGCTGTGTTTTCGCGCACGTCTCATGCCTTCTCCTATGTCGGTCTGTTTTCGTGCACCTCCTATAGCTTCCCATATATCGCTGTCTTTTTGCGCACCTCTCACACCTTCCACTATATCGCTGTGTTTTCTCGCACCTCTCATAGCTTTGCCTATATCGCCGTGTTCTTGCACACCTCTCATACCTTCCCCTTTCTAGCTGAGTTTTCACTCATCTCTCATACTTTCCCCTATATTGCCGTGTTTATGTGCACCTCCCAAAGCTTTCCCTATATCATTGTGCTTTCGCGCACATCTCACACCTTCCCCAATATCGCCGCGTTTTCGCAGACCTGTCATACCTTCCCCTGTATTGCTGTGTTTTAGCGCCCATCTCGTACCTTCCCCATAGGTTGTGTTTTCATGCACCTACAATAACTTCTCGTATGTTGCTGTGCTCTCGTGAACCTCCAATCACTTCCCCTATATCGCTCTGCTTTCACACACCTCCCATAGCTTCCCCTACATCGCTGTGTTTTCTGGCACCTCTCATACCTTCCACTATATCGACGTGTTTTCACGCACCTCCCATAGCTTCCCCTATATCGCCGTATTTTCACGCACCTCCCATAGCTTCCCCTATATCGCCGTGTTTTCTCACACCTCTCATACCTTCTCCTTTCTCGCTCTGTTTTCCTGCACCTCCGATAGCTTCCGATATGTCGCTGTGTTTTCGGGCACCTCTCATACCTTCCACTATATTGCTGTGTTTTCACACACCTCTCGTAGCTTCCGCTATATCGCCCTGTTTTCACGCACCTCTCAGAGTTTCCCCTATATCGCTGTGTTTTCATGCACCTACCATAGCTTCCCCTATATCGCTGTGTTTTCACACACCTCTCATCCCTTCCCCGATATCACTGTGATTTCGTGCTCCTCCTGAGGCTTCCCCTATATCGCTGTGTTTTCGGTCACCTCTCATAGTTTCCCCTATATTACCGCATTTTCGCGCACCGCTCATATCTTCCGCTATATCGCTGTGTTATCAATCAGCTCTCATAGATTCCTCCATATTGCTTCGTTTTCTCGCACATCCCATAGCTTCCCTTATGTCGCTGTGCTCTCCTGCACCTCTCCTCACTTCCCCTGTATTGCCCTGTTTTCACAAACCTCCCATAGCTTCCCATTTTTTGCCGTGTTTTTGCGCACCTCTCATACCTTCCCCTATATTGACGTGTTTTCATGCACCTCACATAGCTTCCCCTATATCGCCGTGTTTTCTCACATCTCTCAATCCTTCTCCTTTCTCGCTCTGTTTTCGTGTACCTCCCATAGTTTCCCATATGTCGCTGTATTTTCGGGCACCTCTCATACCTTCCACTATATCGCTGTGTTTTCGCACACCTCTCGTAGCTTCCCTATATTGTTGTGTTTTTGCGCACCTCTCATACCTTCCCCTATAACGCTGTGTTTTTGTTCACCCCTCATATTTTTGCCTATATCGCCGTGTTCTCGCGCACCTCTCATATCTTCCCCTTTTCAGCTGAGTTTTCACTCACTTTCCATACATTCCCCTATATCGCTGTGTTTTCACGCACCTCTCATCCCTACCCCGATATCACTGTGATTTCACGCTCCTCCCAAGGCTTCCCCTATATCACTGTGCTTTTGGTCACCTCTCATATTTTCTCCTATATTACCGCGTTTTCGCACTCCGCTCATATCTTCCGCTATATCGCTGTGTTATCAAGCAGTTCTCATAGCTTCCCCCATATTGCTCTGTTTTCTCTCACATCCCATAGCTTCCCCTATGTCGCTGTGCTCTCCTGCACCTCTCATCACTTCCCCTGTATTTCCGTTTTCACAAACCTCTCATAGCTTCCCATTTTTTGCCGTGTTTTTGCGCACCTCTCATACCTTCCCCTATATCACCGTGTTTTCGCGCACCTCTCATAGCTTCCCCTATCTTGTTGTGTTTTCGTGCACCTCTCATACATTCCACTATATCGATGTGTTTTTGCGCACCTCTCGTAGCTTCCCCTGTATCGATGTGTTTTTGCGCACCTCTCATACCTGCCCCATACGCGTGTTTTCGCAGACCTCTCATAGCTTCCCCTATATTGCTGTGTTTTTGCGCACCTCACATACCTTCCACTATATTGATGTGTTTTCGCACACCTCTCATACCTTCCCCTATATCGCTGTGTTTTTATGCACCTCCCATAGCTTCCCCTTTTTCGCCGTGCTTATGCGCACCTCTCATAGCTTCCCATATATTGCAATGTTTTCGCAAACCTCTCATCACTTTCCCCAAATCGCTGTGTTTTTGCGCACCTCTCATATCTTCCCCCATATATCCGTTTCCTGGTGCACCTCGCATAGCTTCCCCTACATCGCTGTGTTTTCGCGCACCTCTCATACCTTCTCCTATACTGCGGTCTTTTCACGCACCTCCCGTAGCTTCCCCTATATTGCTTTGTTTTCCTGCACATGTCATACCTTCCCCTATGTCGCCGTGTTTTTGCACGCCTCTCATAGCTTCCCCTATATTGCTGTGTTTTCGTGCACCTCGCATACCTTCCCCTATGTCGTTGTGTTTTCGTGCACCTCTCATACCTTCCACTATACCGATTTGTTTTCGTGCACCTCTCATACCTTCCCCTATATCGCTGTGTTTTCACGCACCTCCCATAGCTTCCCCTTTTTTCACTGTGTTTTCGGTCACCTCTCATAGTTTCCCCTATATTACCGCGTTTTCGCGCACCGCTCATATCTTCCGCTATATCGCTGTGTTATCAAGCAGTTCTCATAGCTTCCCCCATATTGCACTGTTTTCTCGCACATCCCATAACTTCCCCTATGTCGCTGTGCTATCCTGCACCTCTCATCACTTCCCCTGTATTGCCCTGTTTTCACAAACCTCCCAGAGCTTCCCATTTTTTGCCGTGTTTTTGAGCACCTCACATACCATCCCCTATATCACCGTTTTCGCACACCTCTCATACCTTCCCCTATATCTCTGTGTTTTTGCGCACCTCACATACCTTCCACTATATCGATGTGTTTTCGCGCACCTCTCATACCTTCCCCTATATCGCTCTGTTTTTATGCACCTCCCATAGGTTTCCCTTTTTCGCCGTGCTTTCGCGCACCTCTCATAGCTTTCCCCAAATCGCTGTGTTTTTGCGCACCTCTCATATCTTCCCCCATATATCCGTGTTCTGGTGCACCTCGCATAGCTTCCCCTACATCGCTGTGTTTTCGCGCACCTCTCATACCTTCTCCTATACTGCAGTCTTTTCACGCACCTCCCATAGCTTCCCCTATATTGCTTTGTTTTCCTGCACCTGTCATGCCTTCCCCTATATCGCTGTGTTTTCGTGCACCTCGCATACCTTCCCCTATGTGGTTGTATTTTCGTGCACCTCTCATACCTTCCACTATATCAATGTGTTTTCGCGCACCTCTCGTAGCTTCCCCTGTATCGATGTGTTTTTGCGCACCTCCCATCGCTTCCCTTATATCGCTGTGTTCTCGCGCACCTATCATAGCTTCCCGAATATGGCTGTGTCTTCGCGCACCTCTCATACCTTCCCCTACCTTCCCCTGTATTGCTGTGTTTTCGCACATCTCCCATAGCTTCCCTTATATCGCTGTGTTTTCCTGCACCTCCCATAGCTTCCCCAATATCATTGTGTTTTCACAGATCTCTGATACCTTCCCCTATATAGCTGTTTTCACTCAGCTCTTATAGCTTCGCCTATATTGCCATATTTTCGCGCACCTCTCACATCTTCCCCTATATCGCTGTGTGATCAAGCAGCTTTCATAGCTTCCCCTGTATCGCTGTGTTTTCGCACACCTCCCATAGCTTCCCTATATCACCGTGTTCTCGCACACCTCTCATAGCTTTGCCAATATGGCCGTGTTCTCGCGCACCTCTCACACCTTCCCCTGTATTGATGTTTTTGCGCACCTCCCATAGCTTCCCTTATATTGCTCTGTTTTCGCGCATTTCTCATAGCTTCTCCTATATTGCTGTGTTTTCCCGCACCTCCCATAGCTTCCCCAATATCATTGTGTTTGTGCACACCTCTGATATCTTCCCCTATATAGCTGTGTTTTCGCTCACCTCTCACATCTTCCCCTATATCGCTGTGTGATCAAGCAGCTTTCATAGCTTCCCCTATATTGCTGTGTTTTCATATACCTCCCATACCTTCCGCTATATCGCTGTTTTCGTGCACCTCTCATAACTTGCCATATATGGTCATTTTTTCGCACACCTCTCATAGCATCCTCTATATCGCTGTGTTTTCTTGCACCACTGATAACTTCCCCCATATCGCTCTGTTGTCGTGTGCCTCCCATGGCTTCCCATATATCGCTGTGTTTTCGCGCACCACTCAAACCTTCCCCTGCATCGCTGTGTTTTCACACACCTCACATAGCGTCCCCTATATCGCAATGTTTTCGCGCACCTCCCATAGCTTCCCCTATATCGCTGTGTTTTCACGCACTTCACATATCTTCCCCTATATCGTTGTGTTTTCTCGCACCTCTGATACGTTCCCCTATATCGCTCTGTTGTCGTGCACCTCCCATTGCTTCCCATATATCGCTGTGTTATCGCGCTCCATTCATACCTTCCCCTATATCGCTGTATTTTTGCGCACCTCTCATACCTGCCCCTATATCGCCGTGTTTTCGCAGGCCTGTCATAGCTTCCCCTATATCACTGTGTTTTCGCTTACCTCGCATACCTTCCCCTATATCATTGTGTTTTCGCGCACCTCTGATACCTACCACTGTATGGATGTGTTTTCGCTCACCTCTGAAACCTTCCCCTATATCGCTGTGTTATCAAGCAGCTTTCATAGCTTCCCCTATATTCCTGAGTTTTCGCATACCTCCCATAGCTTCCCATATATCGCTGTGTTTTCACGCACCTCTCATACCTTCCACTATATCGTTGTGTTTTCGCGCACCTCTCGTATCTTCCCCTGCATCGCTGCGTTTTTGCGCAGCTCTCATACCTTCCCCTATTTCACCATGTTTTCACGCACCTCCCATAGCTTCCTAAATATCGCTGTGTTTTCGCATGCCTATCATACATTCTCCTGTATGGCTGTGTTTTCCTGCACGTCCCATAGCTTCCTCTATATCGCTGTGTTTTCGAACAACTCGCATACCTTCCTCTATATCCTGTGTTTTCGCGCTCCTCTCGTATCTTCCCCTACATCGCTGCGTTTTTGCGCAGCTCTCATACCTTCCCCTATTTCACCATGTATTCACGCAGCTCCCACAGCTTCCTAAATATCGCTGTGTTTTCGTGCACCTCGCATACCTTCCCCTATGTCGTTGTATTTTCGTGCACCTCTCATACCTTCCACTATATCGATGTGTTTTCGCGCACCTCTCGTAGCTTCCCCTGTATCGATGTGTTTTTGTGCACCTCTTATACCTGCCCCTATAATGCGTTTTGGCAAACCTCTCATAGTTTCCCTTTATATCGCTGTGTTTTCGCGCACCTCACATACCTTCCACTATATTGATGTGTTTTCGCGCACCTCTCATACCTTCCCCTTATATCGCTGTGTTTTCACGCACCTCCCATAGCTTCCCCTTTTGTCACTGTGTTTTCGTGCACCTTTCATAACTTCACATATATTGCGATGTTTTCGCGCACCTCTCATCGCTTTCCCAAAATCGCTGTGTTTTTGCGCACCTCTCATACCTTCTACGTTATCGCCATCTGTTCACGCACCTCCCGTAGCTTGCCCTATATTGCTGTGTTTTCGCACACCTCCCATAGCTTCCCTTATATCGCTGTGTTCTCGCGCACCTATCGTAGCTTCCCCAATATGGCTGTGTCTTCGCGCACCTCTCATACCTTCCCCTACCTTCCCCTGTATTGCTGTGTTTTCGCACATCTCCCATAGCTTCCCTTATATCGCTGTGTTTTCCCGCACCTCCCATAGCTTCCCCAATATCATTGTGTTTTCACAGATCTCTGATACCTTCCCCCATATAGCTGTTTCGCTCAGTTCTTATAGCTTCGCCTATATTGCCATCTTTTCGCGCACCTCTCACATCTTCCCCTATATTGCTGTGTGATCAAGCAGCTTTCATAGCTTCCCCTGTATCGCTGTGTTTTCGCACACCTCCCATAGCTTCCCTTATATCGCCGTGTTCTCGCGCACCTCTCATAGCTTTGCCAATATGGCCGTGTTCTCGCGCACCTCTCATACCTTCCCCTGTATTGCTGTTTTTGCGCACCTCCCATAGCTTCCCTTATATTGCTCTGTTTTCACGCATTTCTCATAGCCTCTCCTATATTGCTGTGTTTTCCCGCACCTCCCATAGCTTCCCCAATATCATTGTGTTTGTGCACACCTCTGATACCTTCCCCTATATAGCTGTGTTTTCGCTCACCTCTCACATCTTCCCCTATATCGCTGTGTGATCAAGCAGCTTTCATAGCTTCCCCTATATTGCTGTGTTTTCACATACCTCCCATAGCTTCCGCTATATCGCTGTTTTCGCGCACCCCTCATAGCTTGCCATATATGGTCATTTTTTTCGCACACCTCTCATAGCATCCCCTATATCGCTGTGTTTTCTCGCACCACTGATAACTTCCCCCTTATCGCTCTGTTGTCGTGCACCTCCCATGGCTTCCCATATATCGCTGTGTTTTCGCGCACCACTCATACCTTCCCCTGCATCGCTGTGTTTTCACGCACCTCACATAGCGTCCCCTATATCGCAATGTTTTCGCGCATCTCCCATAGCTTCCCCTATATCGCTGTGTTTTCACGCACTTCACATATCTTCCCCTATATCGTTGTGTTTTTGCAAACCTCTCATAGCTTCCCCTATATCGCTGTGCTTTCGCTTGCCTCGCATACCTTCCCCTATATCATTGTGTTTTTACGCACCTCTCATACCTACCACTGTATCGATGTGTTTTTGCGCATCTCTCATACCTTCCCCTATATCGCTGTGTTATCAAGCAGCTTTCATAGCTTTCCCTATATTGCTGTGTTTTCGCATTCCTCCCATAGCTTCCGCTATATCGTTGTTTTTGCACACCTCTCATAGCTTGCCATATATGGCGATGTTTTTACACACCTCTCATGGCTTCCACTCAATCGCTGTGTTTTCATGCAACTCACATAGCGTCCCCTATAGCACCATGATTTCGCACATCTCCCATAGCTTCCCCTATATTGCTGTGTTTTCTCGCACCTCTGATACGTTCCCCTATATCGCTCTATTGTCGTGCACCTCCCATTGCTTCCCATATATCGCTGTGTTATCGCGCTCCATTCATACCTTCCCCTATATCGCTGTATTTTCGTGCACCTCTCATACCTGCCCCTATATCGCCGTGTTTTCGCAGGCCTGTCATAGCTTCCCCTATATCACTGTGTTTTCGCTTACCTCGCATACCTTCCCCTATATCATTGTGTTTTCGCACACCTCTGATACCTACCACTGTATGGATGTGTTTTCGCTCACCTCTGAAACCTTCCCCTATATCGCTGTGTTATCAAGCAGCTTTCATACCTTCCCCTATATTGCTGTGTTTTCGCATACCTCCCATAGCTTCCCATATATCGCTGTGTTTTCACGCACCTCTCATATTTTCCACTATATCGCTGTGTTTTCGCGCACCTCTCGTATCTTCCCCTACATCGCTGCGTTTTTGTGCAGCTCTAATAACTTCCCCTATTTCACCATGTATTCATGCAGCTCCCACAGCTTCCTAAATATCACTGTGTTTTCGCATGCCTATCATACCTTCCACTATATGGCTGTGTTTTCGCACACGTCTCAGAGCTTCCCCTATATTGCCATGTTTTCGCATACCTCCCATAGCTTCCCATATATCGCTGTGTTTTCACGCACCTCTCATATTTTCCACTATATCGCTGTTTTTTCACGCACCTCTCGTATCTTCCCCTGCATCGCTGCGTTTTTGCGCAGCTCTCATACCTTCCCCTACTTCCCCATCTTTTCACGCACCTCCCATAGCTTCCTAAATATCGCTGTGTTTTCGCATGCCTATCATACATTCTCCTGTATGGCTGTGTTTTCCTGCACGTCCCATAGCTTCCTCTATATCGCTGTGTTTTCGAACAACTCGCATACCTTCCGCTATATCCTGTGTTTTCGCGCTCCTCTCGTATCTTCCCCTACATCGCTGCGTTTTTGTGCAGCTCTCATACCTTCCCCTATTTCACCATGTATTCACGCAGCTCCCACAGCTTCCAAAATATCGCTGTGTTTTCGCATGCCTATCATACCTTCCACTATATGGCTGTGTTTTCGCACACGTCTCAGAGCTTCCCCTATATTGCCATGTTTTCGCACACCTCCCATACCTTCCCATTTTCGCTGTGTTTTCGCGCACCTCCCATAGCTTCCCCAATATGGCTGTGTTTTCGCACACCTCTTATACCTTCCCCTTTATCGCTGTGTTTTTGCACACCTCCCATAGCTTCCCCTATATCGCTGTGTTTTCATGCACCTCTCATACTTTCCCATATATTGCTGTTAACGCTCCCCTCTCATAGCTTCCCCTATATCACTGTGTTTTCGCGCACCTCTCATAGCTTCCCCTATATCGCTGTGTTTTCTCGCACCACTGATAACTTCCCCCATATCGCTCTGTTGTCGTGCACCTCTCATGCCTACCCCTATATCACTGTGTTTTCACGCACGTCCCATATCTTCCTATATATTGCTCTGTTTTCTTGCACCTCCCGCAGCTTCCCCTATATCGATGTGTTTTCGCGCACCCTCATGCCTTCCCCTATATCGCTGTGTTATCAAGCAGCTTTCATAGCTTCCCCTATATTGCTGTGTTTTCGCATACCTCCCATAGCTTCCGCTATATCGCTGTTTTCGCACACCTCTCATAGCTTGCCATATATGGCGATGTTTTCACACACCACTCATGGTTTCCCCTAGATCGGTGTGTTTTCACGCACCTCACATAGCGTCCCCTATATCGCTCTGTTGTCGTGCACCTCCCATGGCTTCCCATATATCGCTGTGTTTTCACGCACCACTCGTACCTTCCCCTACATCGCTGTGTTTTTGTGTACCTCTGATACGTTACCCTATATCATTGTGTTTTCACGCACATCTCACACCTTCCCCAATATCGCTGCGTTTTCATGCACCTCCCATAGCTTCCCATATATTGCAATGTTTTTGCTCACCTCTCATAGCTTCCCCCAAATCGCTGTGTTTTCGCACACCTTCCATAGCTTCCCCTATATCGTTGTGTTTTCGCGCACGTCTCAGAGCTTCCCCTATATTGCCATGTTTTCGCGCACCTCTCACACCTTCCACTATTTCGCTGTGTTTTCTCGCACCTCTCATAGCTGCACCTATATCGCCGTGTTTTCATGCACCTCCCAAAGCTTTCCCTAAATCACTGTGTTTTAGCGCACCTCTCATACCTTCCCTTATATCGCTGTATTTTCGCGCCCTACTCATACCTTCCTCAATATCGCTGTGTTTTCACACACCTCCCACAGCTTCCTATTTTTCGCCATGTTTTCGCGCACCTCTCATAGCTTCCCGTATATTGCAATGATTTCGCGCATCTCTTATAGCTAACCCCAAATCGCTGTGTTTTTGCGCACCTCTCATATCTTCCTCTATATCAATGTGTTTTCATGCACCTTTCATACCGTCACTTCCCATAGATTCCCCTATGTCACTGTGGTTTCACGCACCTCTCATATATTCCCATATATCGCTGTGTTTTCACTCACTTCCCATACATTCCCCTATATCGCTGTGTTTTTGCACACCTACCATAGCTTCCCCTATATCGCTGTGTTTTCATGCACCTCTCATCCCTTCCCCGATATCACTGTGATTTCGCGCTCCTCCCACAGCTTCCCCTATATCGCTGTGTTTTCGGTCACCTCTCATAGTTTCCCCTATATTACCGCATTTTCGCACACCGCTCATATCTTCCGCTATATCGCTGTGTTATCAAGCAACTCTCATAGCTTCCCCCATATTGCTCTGTTTCCTCGCATATCCCATAGCTTCCCCTATGTCGCTGTGCTCTCCTGCACTTCTCCTCACTTCCCCTATATTGCTTTGTTTTCACGAACCTCCCATAGCTTCCCATTTTTTGCCGTGTTTTTGCGCACCTCTCATAGCTTCCCCTATTTTGCCGTCTTTTCACGCACCTCCCATAGCTTCCCATATGTCGCTGTGTTTTCACGTGCCTATCATACCTTCCCCTATATCGCTGTGTTTTAGCGCACCTCCCATAGATTCCCCTATATCACTGTATTTTTGCGCACCTCTCATACCATCCCCTATATTGCCGTGTTTTCGCGCACCTCTCAGAGCTTCCCTTATATGGCTGTGTTTTCATGCACCTCGCATACCTTGCCCTATATCGTTGTGTTTTCGCACACCTCTCATTCCTTCCACTATATCGATGATGTTTTCACGCACCTCTCGTATCTTCACCTATATCGCTGTGTTTTCGCGCACCTCTCATAGCTTCCCCTATGTCGCCGTATTTTCGTGCACCTCTCATACCATCCCGTCTATCGCCGTGCTTTCACGCACCTCCCATAGCTTCCCCTATATCGCTGTTTTTTCGCTCACCTCTCATAACTTCCACTATATCGCTGTATTTTCGCGCACATACATGGCTTCCCTATATTGTTGTGTTTTCGCGCACTTCTCATATCTTCCCCTATAACGCTGTGTTTTTCTGACCTCTCATAGCTTTGCCTGTATCGCCATGTTCTCGCGCACCTCTCAGACCTTCCCCTTTTTAGCTGAGTTTTGGCTGATCTCTCATACCTTCCCCTATATCAATGTGTTTTCACGCACCTTTCATAGCTTCACGTATATCGCTGTGTTTTCGCGCACCTCCCATAGATTCCCCTATATCACTGTGCTTTGGCGCACCTCTCATACCTTCCCCTATATCGCTGTGTTTTTCTGACCTCTCATAGCTTTGCCTGTATCGCCGTGTTCTCGCGCACCTCTCAGACCTTCCCCTTTTTAGCTGAGTTTCGCTCATCTCTCATACCCCCCCATATCGACATGTTTTGATACACCTATCATACCTTCACGTATATCGCCATGTTTTTGCGCACTTCTCATACCTCCCCCTATATTGTTGTGTTTTCACGCACCTCTCATACCTTCCACTATATTGATGTGTTTTCGCACACCTCTCATATTTGCCCATATATCGCTGAGTTAACACTCCCCTCTCATAGCTTCCCCTATATCACCGTGTTTTTGCGCACCTCTCATAGCTTCTCCTATATCGCTGTGTTATCAAGCAGCTTTCATAGCTTCCCCTATATTGCTGTGTTTTCGCATACCTCCCATAGCTTCCGCTATATCGCTGTTTTTACACACCTCTCATAGCTTGCCATATATGGGGATGTTTTCACACACCGCTCATGGCTTCCACTAGATTGCTGTGTTTTCACGCACCTCACATAGCATCCTTTATAGCGCCATGATTTCGCACACCTCCCATAGCTTACCCTATATTGCTGTTTTCTCTCACCTCTGATATCTTCCCCTATATCGCTCTGTTGTCGTGCACCTCCCATTGCTTCGCATATATCGCTGTCTTATCGCGCTCCATTCATACCTTCCCCTACATCGCTGTATTTTCACGCACCTCTCATACCTGCCCCTATATCGCGTGTTTTCACAGACCTCTCATAGTTTCCTCTATATCACTGTGTTTTCGCTTACCTCGCCTATACCTTCCCCTATACCATCGTGTTTTCACGCACCTCTGATACCTACCACTGTATCAATGTGTTTTCGCTCACCTCTGAAACCTTCCCATATATCGCTGTGTTTTCACGCACCTCTCATACGTTCCCCTATTTCACCATGTTTTCACGAACCACCCGTAGCTTCCTAAATATCGCTGTGTTTTCGCATGCCTATCATACCTTCCCCTATATGGCTGTGTTTTCTTGCACGTCCCATAGCTTCCTCTATATTGCTGTGATTTTGAACAACTCGCATACCTTCCCCTATATCGTTGTGTTTTTGCGCACCTCTCATAGCTTCCCCTATATCGCTGTGTTTTCTCGCACCTCTCATACCTTCCCCAAAATCGCTCTGTTTTAGCGCACCTCCCATAGCTCCCCATATATCACTGTGTTTTCATGCTCCTCGCATACCGACCCCTATATCACTGTGTTTTCATGCACATCCCATACATTCCCATATATTGCTGAGTTTTCTTGCACCTCCCACAGCTTCCCTGTATTGCTGTGGTTTCGCACACCTCCCATAGCTTCCCCTATATCACTGTGTTTTCGCGCACGTCTCAGAGTTTCCCTATACTGCCATGTTTTTGCGCACCTCCCATACCTTCCCATTATCGCTGTGTTTTCGCGCACCTCCCATAGCTTCCCCAATATGGCTGTATTTTGAACACCTCTTATACCTTCCCCTTCATCACTGTTTTTTCGCACGCCTCCCATAGCTTCCACTATATCGCTGTGTTTTCACTCTCCTCGCATACCTACCCCTATATCACTGCGTTTTCATGGGCGTCCCATACCTTCCCATATATTGCTGAGTTTTCTTCCACCTTCCACAGCTTCCCCTGTATTGCTGTGTTTTCAAACACCTCCCATAGCTTCCCTATATCGCTGTGTTTTCGCGCACGTCTCAGAGCTTCCCCTGTATTGCCATGTTTTCGCGCACCTCTCATACCTTCCCATTATCACTGTGTTTTGCGCACTTCCCATACCTTCCCCCAATATGGCTGTGTTTTCGCACACCACTTATACCTTCTCCTTTATCGCTGTGTTTTCGCACACCTCCCATAGCTTCCCCTATATCACCGTGTTTTCGCGCACCTCTCATAGCTTCCCCTATATTGCTGTGTTTTCGCGCACCTCACATACCTTCCCCTATATTGTTGTGGTTTCGCGCACCTCGCATACCTTCGTTGTGTTTTCGCACACCTCTCATACCTTCCCCTATATCGCTGTCTTTCCCGCACCTCCCATAGCTTCCTAGTTTTCGCCATGTTATCGCGCACTTCTCATAGCTTCCCATATATTGCGACGCTTTCACGCACTTCTCATCTTCCCCCAAATCGCTATGTTTTTGTGCACCTCTCATACCTTCCCCTATATCACTGTTTTTACACGCACCTAGCATACCTACCCCTATATAACCATGTTTTCACGCACCTCTCATAGCTTCCCCTATATCGATGTGTTTTTGCGCACCTCTCATACCTTCCCCTATATCACTGTGTTTTCGCGCACCTCTCATAGCTCCCGCAAATCACTGTCTTTTCGCGCACCACTCATACCTGCCCCTATATCGCCGTGTTTTCGCAGACCTCTCATACCTTCCCTATATTGCTGTGTTTTAGCGCACCTCTCATGTCTTCCAAATATGGCTGTGTTTTCATAAACCTCCCATAGATTCCCCTATGTCGCTGTGTTCTCGTACACCTCTAGTCACTTCCCCTATATCGCTCTGCTTTCGTGCACCTCGCATAGCATCCCCTATATCGTTGTGTTCTCGCGCACCTCCCATACCTTCTCCTATATCGCTGTTTTTTCGTGCTACTCCCATAGCTTCCCCTTATCGCTGTATTTTCGCACACCTCCCATACCTTCCCCAGTATGGCTGTGTTTTTGCGCACCTCTCATACTTTCCACTAGATATGCTGTGTTTTCGCGCATGTCCCATACCTTCCCATATATTGCTCAGCTTTCACGTACCGCCCATAGCTTCCTCTATATCGCCATGTTTTCGCGCACATCTCATTTATTCCACTATCGTGCTGTTTTCGCGCACCTCCCATACATTCCCCTTATCGCTGTGTTTTCGTGCACCTGACATACTTTCCACTATATCATTGTGTTTTCGCGCACGTCCCATACCTTCCCATATATTGCTCAGCTTTCACGCACCTCCCACAGCTTCCTCTATATCGCTGTGTTTTCGCGCACTTCTCATTTATTCCACTATAGTGCTGTTTTCGCGCACCTCCCATACATTTCCCTTATCGCTGTGTTTTCGCGCACCTCCCATACTTTCCTGTATATCGCCGTGTTTTCGCAGACCTCTCATAACTTCCCCTATATTGCTGTGTTTTAGCGCAACTCTCATACCTTCCAGTATATCGCTGTGTTTTCACGCACCTCCCGTAGCTTCTGCTATGTCGCTGTGTTCTCGTGCACCTCTCATCACATCCCCTATATCGCTCTGCTTTCGCGCACCTCCCATAGCTTCCCCTACGTCACTGTGTGTTTGCGCACATCTCATAACTTCCCCTATATCTCCCTGTTTTAATGCACCTCCCATAGCTTCTCATATATCGCCGTGTTTTCGCGCACATCTCATAGCTTCCCATATATTGCAATGTTTTTGTGCACCTCTCATAGCTTCCTCCAAATCGCTGTGTTTTTGCGCAACTCTCATACCTTCCCCTATATCGCCGCGTTGTCGCGCACCTCGCATAGCTTCTCCTATATCTCCTTTTATTTCACATACCTCCCATAGCTTCCGCGAAATCACTGTGTTTTCTCGCACATCTCATACCTTCCCCTATATCGTTCTGTTTTCGTGCACCTCCTATAGCTTCATATATATCGCTGTGTTTTCGCGCACCTCTCATACCTTCCACTATATCGCTGTGTTTTCGCGCACATCTGATAGCTTTCTCTATGTCGCTGTGTTCTCATGCACCTCTCATCACTTCCCCGATATCGCTCTGCTTTCGTGCACCTCGCATAGCATCCCCTATATCGTTGTGTTCTCACGCACCTCTCATACCTTCCCCTTTTTAGCTGAGTTTTCGCTCATCCCTCATACCTTCCCCTATATCAACATGTTTTCACGCAACTCTCATACCTTCACGTATATCACTGTGTTTTCGTGCAAATCCCATAGCTTCGCCTATATCTCTGTGTTTTCGCGCACCTCTCATCCCTTCCCCTATATGGCCGTATTTTCGCGCACCTCCCATACCTTCCCCTATATAGCTGTTTTCTCGTGCTACTCCCATAGCTTCCCCTTATCGCTGTGTTTTCGCACACCTCCCATACTGTCCCCAATATGGCTGTGCTTTTGCGCACCGCTCATACTTTCCACAATATTGCTGTGTTTTCGCGCACGTCCCATACCTTCCCATATATTGCTCAGCTTTCATGCACCTCCCATAGCTTCTTCTATATCGCCATGTTATCCAGCACATCTCATTTACTCCACTATAGTGCTGTGTTTTCCCGCACCTCCCATACATTCCCCTTATGGCTGTGTTTTCGTGCACCTCCCATACTTTCCTGTATATCACCGTGTTTTCACAGACCTCTCATAACTTCCCCTATATTGCTGTGTTTTCGCGCACCTCTCATACCTTCCACTATATCGCTGCTTTCACGCACCTCACATAGCATCCCCTATGTCTTTGTGTTTTCACGCACCTCTCACACCTTCACATATATCGCAGTGTTTTCGCGCACATCCCATAGTTTCGCCTATACCACTGTGTTTTCGCGCACCTCTCATACCTTCCTCTATATCGCTGTGTTTTCGCGCACCTCTCATACCTTCCCCTATATTGCTGCATTTTCGCGCTCCTCCCATAGCTTCCCCTATATCGCTGTGTTTTCACTCACATCTCATAACTTCCCGTATCACCACACTTTCGGGCACCTCTCACACATTCTCCTACATCGCTGTGTTTTAGCGCACCTCTCATTGCCTTCCTAATATGGCTGTGTTTCATGCACCTCCCATAGATTCCCCTATGTCGCTGTGTTCTCGTACACCTCTAGTCACTTCCCCTATATCGCTCTGCTTTCGTGCACCTCGCATAGCATCCCCTATATCGTTGTGTTCTCGCGCACCTCTCATACCTTCCCCTTTTTAGCTGAGTTTTCGCTCATCCCTCATACCTTCCCCTATATCGACATGTTTTCATGCAACTCTAATACCTTCACGTATATCACCGTGTTTTCGTGGACATCCCATAGCTTCGCCTATATCTCTGCGTTTTCGTGCACCTCTCATAGCTTCCACTATATGGCCGTGTTTTCGCGCACCTCCCATACCTTCCCCTATATCGCTGTTTTGTTGTGCTACTCCCATAGCTTCCCCTTATCGCTGTGTTTTCGCACACCTCCCATACTTTCCCCAATATGGCTGTGCTTTTGCGCACCGCTCATACTTTCCACTATATCGCTGTGTTTTCGCGCACGTCCCATACCTTCCCATATATTGCTCAGCTTTCATGCACCTCCCATTGCTTCTTCTATATCGCCATGTTTTCCAGCACATCTCATTTACTCCACTATAGTGCTGTGTTTTCCCGCACCTCCCATACATTCCCCTTATGGCTGTGTTTTCACGCACCTCCCATACTTTCCTGTATATCGCCGTGTTTTCACAGACCTCTCATAACTTCCCCTATATTGCTGTGTTTTCGCGCACCTCTCATACCTTCCACTATATCGCTGTTTTCACGCACCTCCCGTAGCTTCCGCTATGTCGCTGTGTTCTTGTGCACCTCTCATCACTTCCCCTATATCGATCTGCTTTCACGCACCTCGCATAGCATCCCCTATGTCTTTGTGTTTTCACGCACCTCTCACACCTTCACATATATCGCAGTGTTTTCGCACACATCCCATAGTTTCGCCTATACCACTGTGTTTTCGCGCACCCCTCATACCTTCCTCTATATCGCTGTGTTTTCGCGCACCTCTCATACCTTCCCCTATATTGCTGCATTTTCGCGCTCCTCCCATAGCTTCCCCTATATCGCTGTGTTTTCACTCACATCTCATAGTTTCCCGTATCACCACACTTTCGGGCACCTCTCACACATTCTCCTACATCGCTGTGTTTTAGCGCACCTCTCATTGCCTTCCTAATATGGCTGTGTTTTCATGCACCTCCCATAGATTCCCCTATGTCGCTGTGTTCTCGTACACCTCTAGTCACTTCCCCTATATCGCTCTGCTTTCGTGCACCTCGCATAGCATCCCCTATATCGTTGTGTTCTCGCGCACCTCTCATACCTTCCCCTTTTTAGCTGAGTTTTCGCTCATCCCTCATACCTTCCCCTATATCGACATGTTTTCATGCAACTCTAATACCTTCACGTATATCACCGTGTTTTCGTGGACATCCCATAGCTTCGCCTATATCTCTGCGTTTTCGTGCACCTCTCATAGATTCCACTATATGGCCGTGTTTTCGCGCACCTCCCATACCTTCCCCTATATCGCTGTTTTGTTGTGCTACTCCCATAGCTTCCCCTTATCGCTGTGTTTTCGCACACCTCCCATACTTTCCCCAATATGGCTGTGCTTTTGCGCACCGCTCATACTTTCCACTATATCGCTGTGTTTTCGCGCACGTCCCATACCTTCCCATATATTGCTCAGCTTTCATGCACCTCCCATGGCTTCCTCTATATCGCCATGTTATCCAGCACATCTCATTTATTCCACTATAGTGCTGTGCTTTCCCGCACCTCCCATACATTCCCCTTATGGCTGTGTTTTCGTGCATCTCCCATACTTTCCTGTATATCGCCGTGTTTTCACAGACCTCTCATAACTTCCCCTATATTGCTGTGTTTTCGCGCACCTCTCATACCTTCCACTATATCGCTGTGTTTTCACGCACCTCCGGTAGCTTCTGCTATGTCGCTGTGTTCTCGTGCACCTCTCATCACTTTCCCTATATTGATCTGCTTTCACACACCTCACATAGCATCCCCTATGTCTTTGTGTTTTCACGCACCTCTCACACCTTCACGTATATCGCAGTGTTTTCGCGCACATCCCATAGTTTCGCCTATACCACTGTGTTTTCGCGCACCTCTCATACCTTCCTCTATATCGCTGTGTTTTCGCGCACCTCTCATACTTTCCCCTATATTGCTGCATTTTCGTGCTCCTCCCATAGCTTCCCCTATATCGCTGTGTTTTCACTCACATCTCATAACTTCCTATATCACCACACTTTCGGGCACCTCTCACACATTCTCCTACATCGCTGTGTTTTTGTGCACCTCTCATACCTTCCACTATATCGCTGTGTTTTTGCGCACGTCCCATACCTTCCCATATATTGCTCAGCTTTTGTGCACCTCCCATACCTTCCTCTATATCGCCGTGTTTTCGTGCACCTCCCATACTTTCCCAATATGGCTATGTTCTCGCGCACCTCTCATAACTTCCCCTGTATCGCTGTGCTTTTGAGTGCCTTGTACACCTTCCTCTATATCGCAGTGTTTTTGTGCACCTCCCATAGCTTCTCCTATATCGATGTGTTTTTGCGCACCTCTCATACCTTCCCCTATATTGCTGCGCTTTCGGGCACCTCTCATAGCTTCCCGCATATCACTGTCTTTTCGAGCACCACTCAGACCTGCCCCAATATGGCCATGTTTTCGCAGACCTCTCATACCTTCCCTGTATTGCTGTTTTAGCGCACCTCTGATACTTTCCTAATATTGCTGTGATTTCATACACCTCCCATATATTCCCCTATGTTGCTGTGTTCTCGTACACCTCTAGTCACTTCCCCTATATTGCTCTGCTTTTGTGCACCTCACATACAATCCCCTATATCGTTGTGTTCTCGCGCACCTCTCATACCTTCCCCTTTTTAGCTGAGTTTTCGCTCATCCCTCATACCTTCCCCTATATCAACATGTTTTTACGCAACTCTCGTACCTTCATGTATATCACCGTGTTTTCGTGCATATCCCATAGCTTCGCCTATATCTCTGTGTTTTTGCGCATTTCTCATAGCTTCCCCTATATGGCTGTGTTTTCGCACCTCCCATACCTTCCCCTATCTGGCTGTGTTTTCGCGCACCTCTCATACTTTCCACTACATCACTGTGTTTTCGCGCACGTCCCATACCTTCCCATATATTGCTCAGCTTTAACGCACCTCCCGTAGCTTCCTCTATATCGCCGTGTTTTCGCTCACCTCTCATTTATTCCACTATAGCGCTGTTTTCGCGCACCTCCCATACATTCCCCTTATCGCTGTGTTTTCGCGCACCTCCCATACTTTCCTGTATATTGCTGTGTTTTCGCAGACCTCTCATAACTTCCCTGTATTGCTGTGTTTTAGCGCACCTCTCATACCTTCCCGTATATCGCTGTGTTTTCACACTCCTCCCGTAGATATCACTATGTCGCTGTGCTCTCATGCACCGCTCATCACTTCCCCTATATCGCTCTGCTTTCGCGCACCTTGCATAGCATCCCCTATGTCTTTGTATTTTAGCGCACCTCTCACACCATCACGTATATCGCCGTGTTTTCACGCACATCCCATAGCTTCGCCTATACCACTGTGTTTTCGCGCACCTCTCATACCTTCCCCTATATTCCTTGTTTACGCGCACCTCCCATACCTTCCCCTATATTGCTGTATTTTCGCGCACGTCCCATACCTTCCGCTCCCACACTCCTCCCGTAGATATCACTATGTCGCTGTGCTCTCATGCACTGCTCATCACTTCCCCTATATCGCTCTGCTTTCGCGCACCTTGCATAGCATCCCCTATGTCTTTGTATTTTAGCGCACCTCTCACACCATCACGTATATCGCCGTGTTTTCGCGCACATCCCATAGCTTCGCCTATACCACTGTGTTTTCGCGCACCTCTCATACCTTCCCCTATATTCCTTGTTTACGCGCACCTCCCATACCTTCCCCTATATTGCTGTATTTTCGCGCACGTCCTATACCTTCCGCTATGTGACTGTCTTTTTGTGCACCTCTCATAACTTCCCCTATATCTCCGTTTTAACGCACCTCCCATAGCTTCCCATATATCACTGTGTTTTCGCGCACCTCGCATAGCTTCCCATATATCGCTATGTTTTCGTGCACAACTCATACCTTCTCCTATATCGCCTTTTATTTCACGCACCACCCATAGCTTCCGCGAAATCGCTGTGTTTTCTCGCACATCTCATACCTTCCCCTATATCGCTCTGTTTTCGTGCATCTCCTATAGCTTCACATATATCTTCCCCATACCTTCCCCTATATTGCGTATTTTCACGCTCCTCCCATAGCTTCCCCCATATGGCTGTGTTTTCACTTGCATCTCATAAATTCCCGTATCACCGTATTTTCGTGCACCTCTCATACATTCTCCTACATCGCCGTGTTTTCGTGCACCTCTCATACCTTCCACTATATTGCTGTGTTTTTGCGCACCTCCCATACCTTCCCCAATATGGCTGTGTTTTCGCGCACCTCTCATAACTTGCCCTGTATCGCTGTGTTTTTGCACACGTCCCATAGATTCTTCTATATCGCCGTGTTTTCACGCATCTCTGATACCTTCCCCTATATTGCCGTGTTTTCGCGCATCTCGCATAGCTTCCCGCATATCGTTGTGTTTTCACACACCTCTCATATCTTCCCCTTTTTAAATGAGTTTTCGCTCATCTCTCATACCTTTCCCTATATCGACGTGTTTCATGCACCTCTCATACCTTCCCATATATCGCTGTGTTTTCACGCACCTCTGATATCTTCCCCTATATTGCCGTGTTTTCGCGCACCTCGCATAGCTTCCCGCATATCTTTGTGTTTTCGCACACCTCTCATATTTTTCCCTTTTTAGATAAGTTTTCACTCATCTCTCATACCTTCCCCTATATCAGCGTGTTTCACGCACCTCTCATACCTTCCCATATATAGCTGTGTTTTCGCACACCTCTCATAGCATCTCCTATATCGCTGTGTTTTCACGCATCTCTCATCCCTTCCCCTATATCGCTGTGATTTGGTGCACCTCCCATTGCTTCCCATATATCGCTGTGTTTTTCTGCACTTCTCATACTTTCCACTATATCGCTGAGTTTTTGCTCCCCTCTCATAGAATCCTTTATATCGCCGTGTTTTCGCGCACCTCTCATACCTTCCCCTTTTTAGCTGAGTTTTTGCTCATCTCTCATAACTTCCCCTATATCGCCATATTTTCGCGCACCTCCTATATCTTCCCCTATATCACTGTGTTTTCGCGCACCTCTCATACCTTCCCCTGTATCGCAGTGTTTTAACACACCTCCCATACATTCCCCTATATCGCCGTGTTTTCACGCTCCTCCTATAGCTTCCTCTATATCGCTGTGTTTTCTCACACCTCTCATACCTTCTCCTCTGTCACGTGAAAACACGGCGATATAGGGGAAGGTATGGGAAGTGTACAAAAACACAGCGATACAGGGGAAGTTATGAGAGGTGCACGAAAACACAGCCATATTAGGGAAGGTATGGGAGGTGCGTGATAACACAGCGATAAGGGGAAGGTATGGGAGGTGCGCGACAAAACAGCGCTACAGTGGAATAAATAAGCGGTGCGCGAAAACACGGCGATATAGAGGTAGCTATGGGAGGTGCGCGAAAGCTGAGCAATATATGGGAAGGTATGGGACGTGCGCAGAAACGCAGTGATATAGTGGAAGTTATGAGAGGTGCGTGAAAACACAGTGATGTTGGCGAAGCTATCCGATGTGTGCGAAAACATAGCAATATACGTGAAGGTTTGAGAGGTGTGTGAAAACACAACTATATAGGGGATGCTATGCGAGGTGCGCGAAAGCAGAGCGATATAGGGGAAGTGATGAGAGGTGCACGAGAACACAGCGACATAGGGGAAGCTATGGGAGGTGCGTGAAAACACAACAATACAGGGGAAGGCATGAGAGGTCTGCGAAAACACGGCGATAGAGGGGCAGGTAGAGAGGTGCGCAAAATGACAGTGATATGTGGGAAGCTATGAGAGGTGCGCGAAAACACGGCGATATAGGGGAAGTTATGTGAGGTGTGCGAAAACACGACGATATAGGGGAAGGTATGAGAGGGGCATGAGAAAACACGGATATAGCAGAAGCTATGGGAGGTGCGCGAACACACGGCGATATACGTAAAGGTATGAGAGGTGCTTGAAAACACGTCGATATAGGGGAAGTGATGAGAGGTGCGCGAAAATGCAGCGATGTAGGGGATGTCATGAGAGCTGCGTGAAAACACAGTGATATAGAGGAAGGTATCAGAGGTGCACAAAAACAGAGCGATATAGAGGAAGCTATGGGAGGTGCGCGAAAACACAGCGATATAGGGGAAGGGATGAGAGGTGCGTGAAAACACAGCGATATAGGGGAATGTATGGGAGGTGCGTTAAAACACTGCGATACAGGGGATGGTATGAGAGGTGCGCGAAAACACAGTGATATAGGGGAAGATATAGGAGGTACGCGAAAACACGGCGATATAGGGGAAGTTATGAGAGATGAGCAAAAACTCAGCTAAAAAGGGGAAGGTATGAGAGGTGCGCGAGAATACGGCAATATAGGCAAAGCTGTGAGAGATGAGCAAAAACATAGCGATATAGGGGAAGGTATGAGAGGTGCGCGAAAACACAACGATATAGGGGAAGCTATGCGAGATGCGTGAAAACACAGCGGTATCAGGGAAATTATGAGAGGTGCCTGAAAACACATCAATATAGGGGAAGCTACAAGAGGTGCGCGAAAACACAGCGATATAGTGGAAGGTATGAGAGGTGCGCGAAAACACGGCGATATAGGGGAAGTTATGCGAGGTGTGCGAAAACACGATATAGGGGAAGGTATGAGAGGGGCGCGAGAAAACACGGATATAGCGGAAGCTATGGGAGGTGCGCGAACACACGGCGATATACGTAAAGGTATGAGAGGTGCTTGAAAACACGTCGATATAGGGGAAGTGATGAGAGGTGCGTGAAAATGCAGCGATGTAGGGAATGACATGAGAGCTGCGTGAAAACACAGTGATATAGGGGAAGGTATCAGAGGTGCGCGAAAACACAGCGATATAGGGGAAGGGATGAGAGGTGCGTGAAAACAGCGATATAGGGGAATGTATGGGAGGTGCGTTAAAACACTGCGATACAAGGGAAGGTATGAGAGGTGCGCGAAAACACAGTGATATAGGGGAAGATATAGGAGGTACGTGAAAACACGGCGATATAGGGGAAGTTCTGAGAGATGAGCAAAAACTCAGCTAAAAAGGGGAAGGTATGAGAGGTGCGAGAGAATACGGCAATATAGGCAAAGCTGTGAGAGGTGAGCAAAAACATAGCGATATAGGGGAAGCTATGCGAGATGCGCGAAAACACAGCGATATCAGGGAAATTATGAGAGGTGCCCGAAAACACATCAATATAGGGGAAGCTACGAGAGGTGCGCGAAAACACAGCGATATAGTGGAAGGTATGGGACGTGCGCAGAAACGCAGTGATATAGTGGAAGGTATGAGAGGTGCGTGAAAACACAACTATATAGGGGATGCTATGCGAGGTGCGCGAAAGCAGAGCGATATAGGGGAAGTGATGTGAGGTGAACAAGAACACAGCGACATAGGGGAAGCTATGGGAGGTGCGTGAAAACACAACAATACAGGGGAAGGTATGAGAGGTCTGCGAAAACACGGCGATAGAGGGGCAGGTAGAGAGGTGCGCAAAATGACAGTGATATGTGGGAAGCTATGAGAGGTGCGCGAAAACACGGCGATATAGGGGAAGTTATGTGAGGTGTGCGAAAACACGACGATATAGGGGAAGGTATGAGAGGGGCGCGAGAAAACACGGATATAGCAGAAGCTATGGGAGGTGCGCGAACACACGGCGATATACGTAAAGGTATGAGAGGTGCTTGAAAACACGTCGATATAGGGGAAGTGATGAGAGGTGTGCGAAAATGCAGCGATGTAGGGGATGACATGAGAGCTGTGTGAAAACGCTCTCATAACTTCCACTATATTACTGTGATTTTGCGCCCCTCCCATAGCTTCCCCTATATTCTGTGTTTTCACTCACCTCCCAATAGGGGAAGGTATCAGAGGTGCGCAAAACAGAGCGATATAGAGGAAGCTATGGGAGGTGCGCGAAAACACAGCGATATAGGGGAAGGGATGAGAGGTGCGTGAAAACACAGCGATATAGGGGAATGTATGGGAGGTGCGTTAAAACACTGCGATACAGGGGAAGGTATGAGAGGTGCGCGAAAACACAGTGATATAGGGGAAGATATAGGAGGTACGCGAAAACACGGCGATATAGGGAAGTTATGAGAGATGAGCAAAAACTCAGCTAAAAAGGGGAAGGTATGAGAGGTGCGCGAGAATACGGCAATATAGGCAAAGCTGTGAGAGATGAGCAAAAACATAGCGATATAGGGGAAGCTATGCGAGATTGCGCGAAAACAGCGATTTGGGGGAAGCTATGAGAGGTACGCGAAAATATTGCAACATATAGAAACCTATGAGAGGTGCACGAGAACACAGCAATAGAGGGGATGCTATGAGAGGTGTGCGATAACACAGCAAAAAAGGTGAAGGTATGAGAAGTGTGCGAAAACACTGCAATACAGGAGGCTAGGCGTGAGGAGGTTAGTTCACAACAGGGGGATGGGAACCAGTGCAGAGAGACAGAGGGGTGTAAAGTAAGGGTAGAAGCAAGAAGTACTAAGGAGAAAAGTAAAAGTGGCAGGCCGACAAATCCAGGGCAAGCATTAAAAACGGCCACTTTTCCACATAATTGTATAAGGGGCTAAGAGAGTTGTAAAAGGGTGCCTGAAGGCTTTGTGTGTCAATGCAAGGAGCATTCGTAATAAGGTGGATGAATTGAAAGTGCAGATTGTTATTAATGATTATGATTTAGTTGGGATCACAGAGACATGGCTCCAGGGTGACCAAGGATGGGAGCTCAACGTTCAGGGATATTCAATATTCAGGAGGGATAGACATGAAGGAAGGGGAGGTGGGGTGGCGTTGCTGGTTAAAGAAGAGATTAACGCAATAGAAAGGAAGAACATAAGCCGGGAAGATGTGGAATCGATATGGGTAGAGCTGCGTAACACTGAGGGGCAGAAGACGCTGGTGGGAGTTGTGTACAGGCCACCTAACAGTAGTAGTGAGGTCGGAGATGGTATTAAACAGGAAATTAGAAATGTGTGCAATAAAGGAACAGCAATTATAATGGGTGACTTCAATCTACATGTAGATTGGGTGAACCAAATTGGTAAAGGGTGCTGAGGAAGAGGATTTCTTGGAATGTATGCGGGATGGTTTTTTGAACCAACATGTCGAGGAACCAACTAGAGACCAGGCTATTCTGGACTGGGTTTTGAGCAATGAGGAAGGGTTAATTAGCAATCTTGTCGTGAGAGGCTTCTTGGGAAATTCGACCATAATATGGTGGAATTCTTCATTAAGATGCAGAGTGACATAGTTAATTCAGAAACAAAGGTTCTGAACTTAAAGAGGGGTAACTTTGAAGGTATGAGACGTGAATTAGCTAAGATAGACTGGCAAATGACACTTAAAGGATTGACGGTGGATATGCAATGGCAAGCATTTAAAGGTTGCATGGATGAACTACAACAATTGTTCATCCCAGTTTGGCAAAAGAATAAATCAAGGAAGGTAGTGCACCCGTGGCTGCCAAGAGAAATTAGGGATAGTATCAATTCCAAAGAAGCAGCATACAAATTAGCCAGAGAAAGTGGCTCACCTGAGGACTGGGAGGAATTCAGAGTTCAGCAGAGGAGGACAAAGGGCTTAATTAAGAAGGGGGAAAAAAATTATGAGAGAAAACTGGCAGGGAACATAAAAATGGACTGAAAAAGCTTTTATAGATATATAAAAAGGAAAAGACTGGTAAAGACAAATGTAGGTCCCCTACAGACAGAAACAGATGAATTGATTATGGGGAGCAAGGACATGGCAGACCAATTGAATAATTACTTTGGTTCTGTCTTCACTAAGGAGGACATAAATAATCTTCCAGAAATAGTAGGGGACAGAGGGTCCAGTCAGATGGAGGAACTGAGCGAAATACATGCTAGTAGGGAAGTGGTGTTAGGTAAATTGAAGGGATTGAAGGCAGATAAATCCCCAGGGCCAGATGGTCTGCATCCTAGAGTGCTTAAGCAAGTAGCCCAAGAAATAGTGGATGCATTAGTGATAATTTTTCAAAACTCGTTAGATTCTGGACTACTTCCTGAGGATTGGAGGGTGGCTAATGTAACCCCACTTTTTAAAAAAGGAGGGAGAGAGAAACCGGGGAATTATAGACCGGTTAGCCTAACGTCGGTGGTGGGGAAACTGCTGGAGTCAGTTATCAAAGATGTGATAACAGCACATTTGGAAAGCGGTGAAATCATCGGGCAAAGTCAGCATGGATTTGTGAAAGGAAAATCATGTCTGACTAATCTCATAGAATTTTTTGAGGATGTAACTAGTAGAGTGGATAGGGGAGAACCAGTGGATGTGGTATATTTGGATTTTCAAAAGGCTTTTGACAAGGTCCCACACAGGAGATTAGTGTGCAAACTTAAAGCACACGGTATTGGGGTAAGGTATTGATGTGGATGGAGAATTGGTTAGCAGACAGGAAGCAAAGAGTGGGAATAAACGGGACCTTTTCAGAATGGCAGGCGGTGACTAGTGGGGTACCGCAAGGATCAGTGCTGGGACCCCAGTTGTTTACAATATATATTATTGACTTGGATGACGGAATTAAATGCAGCATCTCCAAGTTTGCGGATGACACGAAGCTGGGTGGCAGTGTTAGCGGTGAGGAGGATGCTAAGAGGATGCAGAGTGACTTGGATAGGTTGGGTGAGTGGGCAAATTCATGGCAGATGCAATTTAATGTGGATAAATGTGAAGTTATACACTTTGGTGGCAAAAATAGGAAATCAGATTATTATCTGAATGGTGGCCGATTAGGAAAAGGGGAGGTGCAACGAGACCTGGGTGTCATTATACACCAGTCATTGAAAGTGGGCATGCAGGTACAGCAGGCGGTGAAATAGGCGAATGATATGCTGGCATTTATAGCGAGAGGATTCGAGTACAGGAGCAGGGAGGTACTACTGCAGTTGTACAAGGCCTTGGTGAGACCACACCTGGACTATTGTGTGCAGTTTTGGTCCCTAATCTGAGGAAAGACATCCTTGCCATAGAGGGAGTACAAAGAAGGTTCACCAGATTGATTCCTGGGATGGCAGGACTTTTGAAGAAAGACTGGATGAACTAGGCTTGTACTCGTTGGAATTTAGAAGATTGAGGGGGGATCTGATTGAAACGTATAAAATCCTAAAGGGATTGGACAGGCTAGATACAGGAAGATTGTTCCCGATGTTGGGGAAGTCCAGAACAAGGGGTCAAAGTTTGAGGATACAGGGGAAACCTTTTAGGACCGAGATTAGGAAAAACTTCTTCACACAGAGAGTGGTGAATCTGTGGAATTCTCTGCCACAGGAAACAGTTGAGGCCAGTTCATTGACTATATTTAAGAGGGAGTTAGATATGGCCCTTGTGGCTACGGAGATCAGGGGGTATGGAGGGAAGGCTGGGGTGGGGTTCTGAGTTGGATGATCATCCATGATCATAATAAATGGCGGTGCAGGCTCGAAGGGCTGTGTTTTTGCTCACCTCTCATACCTTCCCCTGTATCGCCGTGTTTTCGTGCACCGCTCATACAATCTGCTACATCGCCGTGTTTTTGCACACCTCTCATACATTCCACTATTTTGCTGTGTTTTTGTGTACGTCCCATACCTTCCCATATATTGCTGTGTTTTCGTGCAACTCCCATAGCTTCCCCTGTATCGCTGTGTTTTCGCTTCCCTCTCATAACTTCCCCTAAATTGCTTTGTTTTCGCGCACCTCCCATAGCTTCACCTATGTCACCATGTAATCACGCACCTCTCATACCTTTCCCTATATCGCCCTGTTTTTGCGCACCTCCCATAGCTTCCCCCATATCGCTGGGTTTTCGTACACCTCCAATAGTTTCCCCAATAACACTGTGTTTTCGTACACCTCTCATACATTCCTTTATAGCGCTGTGTTTCTGCGCACCTCCCATACCTTCCCCAATATGCCTGTGTTTTCGCGCAGCTCTCATACCTTCCCCTGTATTGTGGTGTTTTCGCACACCTCCCATATCTTCCCATATATCGCAGTGTTTTCGCGCACTTCGCAAAGCTTCCCCAACATCGCTGTGTTTTCGTGCACCTCTCATAGCTTCCCCAATATCATTGTGTTTTCGCACACCTCTCATACCTTCCCCTATATAGCTGTGTTTTTGCGCACCTCTCATAGCATCCCCCAAATCGCTGTGCTTTCGTGCACCACTCATAGCTTCCTCTATATCGCTGTGTGTTCGCACACCTCCCATACCTTCCCCTATATCACTGTCTTTTTGCACACCTCTCATACCTTCCCCAATATGGCTGTGTTTTTGCGCAGCTCTCATACCTTCCCCTGTATTGCGGTGTTTTCGCACACCTCCCATATCTTCCCATATATCGCAGTGTTTTCGCGCACTTCGCAAAGCTTCCCCAACATCGCTGTGTTTTTGCGCACCTCTCATAGCCTCCCCTATATCGCTGTGTTTTTGCACAGCTCTCATACCTTCCCCTTTTTAGCGGTATTTTCGTGCACCTCCGATAGCTTCCCCATATCGATGTTTTGATGCACCTGTCATACCTTCCCCTATATCGCTGTGTTATCACGCACCTCTCATACTGTTCCCTATATCACTGCGTTTTCGGGCACCTCTCATCGGTTCCCCTGTGTCGCCATGTTTTCACACACCTAACATAGCTTCCCCTACATCTCTCTGTTGTCGCGCACTTCTCATACCCTCCCCTATATCGGTGTGTTTTCATCCCCCTCTCATACCATCCCCTATATTGCCGTGTCTTCGTCCACCTCTCATACCATCCCCTATATCGGTGTGTTTTCGTCCACCTCTCATACCATCCCCTATATCGTCGTGTCTTCGCACACCTCCCATAGCTTCCACTAGATTGCTGTTTTTGCGCACATCTCATAGCTTCCCTTAAATTGCTTTGTTTCGCGCACCTTTCATACCTTCCCCTAAATTGCTGTGTTTTCTCGCACCTCTCATATATTCCCCATATCGCCGTGTTTTCGCGCACCTCTCATACATTCCCCATATCGCCGTGTTTTCGAGCACCTCTCATACCTTCCCCCATATCACCGTGTTTTCGTGCACCTCCCATACCTTCCCCTATATCGCTGTGTTATCGCGCACCGCCCATAGTTTCTCCAAAAAGGCTGTGCTTTCGCGCACTTCTCATACCTGCCCCAATATGGCTGTTTTTTCTTGCAATTCTCATACCTTCCCCTGTATTGCGATGTTTTCGCACACTTCCCATATCTTCCCCTATAGCACTGTGTTTTCGTGCATCTCTTTAGCTTCCGCTATATCGCTGTGTTTTACCGCACCTCCCGCAGCTTCCACAATATCATTGTGTTTTCGTGCACCTCTCATTACTTCCCCTATATAGCTGTGTTTTTGCTCACCTCTCATACCTTCCCCTGTATCGCCGTGTTTTCGTGCACCTCTCATACATTCTGCTACATCGCCGTGTTTTCGCGCACCTCTCATACATTCCACTATTTTGCTGTGTTTTCGTGTACGTCCCATACCTTCCCATATATTGCTGTGTTTTCGTGCAACTCCCATAGCTTCCCCTGTATCGCTGTGTTTTCGCTTCCCTCTCATAACTTCCCCTAAATCACCATGTTTTTGCGCATCTCCAATAGCTTCCCCTACATCTCTCTGTTGTCGCGCAATTCTCATACCCTCCCCTATATCGCTGTGTGTTCGCACACCTCCCATAGCTTCCCCTATATCGCTGTGATTTTGCGCACCTCTCATACCTTCCCCAATATGGCTATGTTCTCACACACCTCTCATAACTTCCCCTGTATCCTCCTGTTTTCACGCACCTCCCATAGCATCCCATATATCGCAGTGTTTTCGCGCACCTCACAGAGCTTCCCTAACGTCACTGTGTTTTCGCGCATCTCTCATACCTTCTCCTATATCGATGTGTTTTCACGCACCTCCCATTGCTTCCCCTACATCTCTCTGTTGTCGCGCACTTCTCATACCCTGCCCTATATCAGTGTGTTTTTGCGCACTCCCATAGCTTCCACTAGATTGCTGTTTTCGCGCACATCTAATAGCTTCCCCTAAATTGCTTTGTTTCGCATACCTCTCATACCTTCCCCTAAATTGCTGTGTTTTCGCACACCTCTCATAGATTCCCCATATAGTCGTGTTTTCGCGCACCTCTCATAGATTTCCCATATCGACGTGTTTTCGAGCACCTCTCATACCTTCCCCTATATGGCTGTGTTATCACGCACCGCCAATAGTTTCTCCAAAACCCTGTGTTTTTGCGCACTTCTCATACCTGCCCCAATATGGCTGTGTTTTCGCGCAGTTCTCATACCTTCCCCTGTATTGCCGTGTTTTCGCACACCTCCCATATCTTCCCCTATATCGCTATGTTTTCGTGCACCTCTATAGCTCCCCTATATTGCTGTATTTTCCCGCACCTCCCATAGCTTCCCCATTATCATTGTGTTTTCGCGCACCTCTCATAACTTCCCCTATATAGCTGTGTTTTTGCTCACCTCTCATACCTTCCCCTGTATCGCCGTGTTTTCGTGCACCTCCCATACCTTCCCCTATATCGCTGTGTTATCGCGCACCGCCCATAGTTTCTCCAAAAAGGCTGTGCTTTCGCGCACTTCTCATACCTGCCCCAATATGGCTGTTTTTCTTGCAACTCTCATACCTTCCCCTGTGTTGCGATGTTTTCGCACACTTCCCATATCTTCCCCTATAGCACTGTGTTTTCGTGCATCTCTTTAGCTTCCGCTATATCACTGTGTTTTCCCGCACCTCCCACAGCTTCCACAATATCATTGTGTTTTCGTGCACCTCTCATTACTTCCCCTATATAGCTGTGTTTTTGCTCACCTCTCATACCTTCCCCTGTATCGCCGTGTTTTCGTGCACCTCTCATACATTCTGCTACATCGCCGTGTTTTCGCGCACCTCTCATACATTCCACTATTTCGCTGTGTTTTCGTGTACGTTCCATACCTTTCCGTATATTGCTGTGTTCTCGTGCAACTCCCATAGTTTCCCCTGTATCGCGGTGTTTCGCTTCCCTCTCATAACTTCCCCTAAATCGCTTTGTTTTCGCGCACCTCCCATAGCTTTACCTATGTCATCATGTAATCACGCACCTCTCATACCTTCTCCTATATCGCCCTGTTTTTGCTCACCTCCCATAGCTTCCCCAATATCGCTGGGTTTTCGTTGTTCTCCAATAGTTTCCCCAATAACGCCGTGTTTTCGCGCACTTCTCATACATTCCTCTATAGCGCTGTGTTTCTGCGCACCTCCCATACCTTCCCCAATATGGCTGTGTTCTCGCGCACCTCTGATAACTTCCCCTGTATCGCGCTGTTTTCACGCTCCTCCCATAGCTTCCCATATATTACGATGCTTTTGCGCACCTCGCATAGCATCCCCCAAATTGCTGTGTTTTCGTGCACCTCTCATAGCTTCCATTATATCAACATTTTCTTGCGCACCTCGCATAGATTCCCCTACATCGCTGTGTTTTCACGTACCTCTCATAGCTTCCATTATATCGCCATGTTTTCGCGCATCTCGCTTAGCTTCCCCTACATCGCTGTGTTTTTGCGCACCTCTCATACATTCTCCTATATCGCTCTGTTTTCGTGCACCTCCCATAGACTCCCCATATCGCTGTTTTGACGCACCTCTCATACCTTCCCCTATATCGCCATCTTTTCACGCACATCCAGTAGCTTCCCATATATCACTGTGTTTTCGCGTACTCCTGATAGCTTCCTCAATATCGCTGTGTGTTGGCGCACCTCCCATAGCTTCCCCTATATCACTGTGTTTTTGCTCACCTCTCATACCGTCCTGTATATAGCTGCATTTTCATGCACCTCTCATCGCTTCCCCTATATCGATGTGTTTTCAAGCACCTCTCATACGTTCAGGTATATCGCCTTGTGTTCGCACACCTCTCATAGCATCCCCTATATGGCTGTGTTTTCGCTTACCTCGCGTACCTTCCCCTATATCGATGTGTTTTCAAGCACCTCTCATACGTTCAGGTATATCGCCTTGTGTTCGCACACCTCTCATAGCATCCCCTATATGGCTGTGTTTTCGCTTACCTCGCGTACCTTCCCCTATATCATTGTGTTTTCACGCCCCTCTGATAACTACCACTGTATCGATGTGTTTTCGCGCACCTCTAAAACCTTCCCCTATATCGCTGTGTTATCAAGCAGCTTTCATAGCTTCCCCTATATTGCTGTGTTTTTGCATACCTCCCATAACTTCCCATATATCACTGTGTTTTCACCCACCACTCATACCTTCCACTACATCGCTGTGTTTTCGCGCACCTCTCATACTTTCTCCTATATCGTCGTCTATTTACGCACCTTCCGTAGCTTCCCCATATTGCTGTGTTTTCTTGCACCTGTCATACCGTCCAGTATATCGCCGTGTTTTCGCGCACCTCTCATAGCTTCCCCTACATCGCTGTGTTTTCGTGCACCTCGCATACCTTTCCCTATGTCGTTGTGTTTTCGTGCACCTCTCATACCTTCCACTATATCGATGTGTTTTCGCACACCTCTCATAGCTTCCCCTACATCGCTGTGTTTTCGCGCACCTCTCATACCTTCTCCTATATCGCCACCTTTTTACGCACCTTCCGTAGCTTCCCCTATGTTGCTGTGTTTTCTTGCACCTGTCATACCTTCCTCTATATCACTGTGTTCTCGCGCACCTCTCATACCTTCCCCTATGTGGTTGTGTTTTCGTGCACCTCTCATACCTTCTCCTATATCGCCGTCTTTTTACGCACCTTCCGTAGCTTCCTTTTTTTTTGCTGTGTTTTCTTGCACCTGTCATACCTTCCTTTATATCGCCGTGTTTTCGCGCACCTCCCATAGCTTCCCCTATATCGTTGTGTATTTTGCGCACCTCTCATACCTTCCCCATATCAATGAGTTTTGCGCACCACTCGTAGCTTCCCCTGTATTGATGTGTTTTCGTGCACCTCTCATACCTCCCCCTATGTCGCCCTGTTTTTGCAGACCTCTCGTAGCTTCCCCTATATCGCTGTGTTTTCGTGCAGCTCGCATACCTTCCCCTATATCGTTGTGTTTTCGCGCACCTCCCATAGCTTCCCCTATATCGATGTGTTTTCAAGCACCTCTCATACCTTCACGTATATCGCCTTGTGTTCGTGCACCTCCCATTCTTTCCCCTATATCACTCTGTTTTCGAGCACCTCTCATACCTTCCACTATATTGATGTGTTTTCGCACACCTCTCATACCTTCCCCAATATCACTGTTTTTCTGGGACCTCCCATAGCTTCCCATTTTTTGCCGTGTTATCGTGCACTTCTTATAGCTTCCCATATATTCCGATATTTTCACGCACCTCTCATAACTTCCCCCAAATCGCCATGTTTTCGTGCACCTCTCATACATTCCCCTATGTCGCTCTGTTCTCATGCACCTCCCATAGCTTCCCATATTTCGCTGTGTTTTCGCACACCTCTCGTATCTTCCCCTACACCGCTGCGTTTTTGCGCGCCTCGCATACCTTTCCCTATGTTGTTGTGTTTTTGTGCACCTCTCATATCTTCCCCTATATCACTGTGTTTACGCGCATCTCGCATACCTACCCCTATATCACTGTGTTCTCAAGCACCTCTCATAGCTTCATGTATATCGACTTGTGTTCGCGCACCTCCCATTGCTTCCCCTATATCACACTGTTTTCACGCACCTCTCATACCTTCTCCTATATTGCTGTTTTCACACACCTCTTATAGCTCCTATATTGCTGTTTTCACACACCTCTCATAGCTTCTCCTATATCACTGTGTTTTCGCACATCTCGCATAACTTCCCCTATATCGTTGTGTTTTTGCGCACCTCTCATGCATTCCCCTCTATCGTGGTGCTTATGCGCACCTCTCATACCTTCCACTATATCGATGTGTTTTCACGCACCTCTCGTAGCTTGCGCTGTATCGATGTGTTTCCACGCACCTCTCATACCTGCCTCTATATCACAGTGTTTTCGCAGACCTCTCATAGCTTCCCCTATATCATTGTGTTTTCGCGCACCTCTCATACGTACCACTGTATCGATGTGTTTTCACCCATCTCTCATACCTTCCCCTATATCGCTGTGTTATCAAGCAGCTTTATAGCTTCCCCTATATTGCTGTGTTTTCCCATACCTCCCATAGCTTCCGCTATATCGCTGTTTTTGCACACCTCTCATAGCTTGCCATATATGGCGATGATTTCACACACCTCTCATGGCTTCCACTAGATCGCTGTTTTTTCACGCACCTCACATAGCGTCCTCTATATCGCCAAGATTTCGCACACCTCCCATAGCTTCCCCTATATTGCTGTGTTTTCTCGCACCTCTGATACCTTCCCCTATATCACTCTGTTGTCGTGCATCTCCCATGGCTTCCCATATATCGCTGTGTTATCGCGCTTCATTCATACCTTCCCCTACATCGCTGTATTTTCGCGCACCTTTTATACCTTCTACGATATTGCTGTCTTTTCACGCACCTCACGTAGCTACCCCTATATTGCTGTGTTTTCTTGCACCTGTCATACCTTCTCCTATATCACTGTGTTTTCGCGCACCTCTCATGCCTTCTCCTATAACGCCGTCTTTTCATGCACCTCCCGTAACTTCCCCTATATTGCTGTGTTTTCACGCACCTCGCATACCTTCCCCTATATTGTTGTGTTTTTGCGCACCTCCCATTGTTTCCCCTATATCACTGTGTTTTCGTGCACCTCTCATACCTTGCACTATATCAACGTGTTTTCGCATACCTCTCATACCTTCCCCTATATCACTGGGTTTACGCGCATCTCTCATACCTACCCCATATCACTGTGTTTTCACGCACCTCTCATACAGTCCTCTATATCGCTGCATTTTTCATGCACCTCTCATCGCTTCCCCTATATCAATGTGTTTTCAAGCACCTCTCATACCTTCAGGTATATCGCCTTGTGTTCGCACACCTCTCAAGGCATCCCCTATATGGCTGTGTTTTAGCACAACTCGCATACCTTCCCCTATATCATTGTGTTCTTACGCATCTCTCTTAGCTTCCCCTGTATCGATGTGTTTTCGCGCAGCTCTCATACCTGCCTCTATATCGCCGTATTTTCACAGACCTCTCACAGCTTCCCCTATATCGCTGTGTTTTCGCTTACCTCGCGTACCTTCCCCTATATCATTGTGTTTTCACGCACCTCTGATAACTACCACTGTATCGATGTGTTTTCGCGCACCTCTAAAACCTTCCCCTATATCGCTGTGTTATCAAGCAGCTTTCATAGCTTCCCCTATGTTGCTGTGTTTTCGCATACCTCCCATAGCTTCCCATATATCGCTGTGTTTTCACGCACCACTCATACCTTCCACTACATTGCTGTGTTTTCGCGCACCTCTCATACTTTCTCCTATATCGTCGTCTTTTTACGCACCTTCCGTAGCTTCTCCTATATTGCTGTGTTTTCTTGCACCTGTCATACCTTCCTCTATATCGCCGTGCTTTCGCGCACTTCCAATAGATTCCCCTACATCGCTGTGTTTTCGCGCACCTCTCATACCTTCCCCTATGTGGTTGTGTTTTCGTGCACCTCTCATACCTTCCACTATATCGCTGTGTTTTCGCGCACCTCTCATACCTTCTCCTATATCGCCGTCTTTTTACGCACCTTCCGTAGCTTCCCCTTTTTTTGCTGTGTTTTCTTGCACCTGTCACAGCTTCCTCTATATCGCCGTGTTTTCGTGCACCTCCCATAGCTCCCCATTATCACTGTGTTTTCACGCACGTCCCATACCTTCCCATATATTGCTGAGTTTTCTTGCACATCCCTCAGCTTCCCCTGTATTGCTGTGTTTTCGCGCATGTCTCAGAGCTTACCCTAGATTGCCATGTTTTCATGCACCTCCCATACCTTCCCATTATCACTGTGTTTTCGCGCACCTCCCATAGCTTCCCCAATATGGCTGTTTTTGCGCACCTCTCATACCTTCCACTATATCGATGTGTTTTGCGCACCTCTCGTAACTTCCCCTGTATCAATGTGTTTTCGCGCACTTCTCATAGCTTCCCCTATATCGCTGTGTTTTCAAGCACCTCGCATACCTTCCCCTATATTGTTGTGTTTTCGCGCACTTCTCATACTTCCACTATATTGATGTGTTTTTGCACACCTCTCATACCTTCCCCTATATCGCTGTGTTTCCTGCACCTCCCATAGCTTCCCAGTTTTCACCGTGTTATCGCGCACTTCTCATATCTTCCCATATATTGCGATGTTTTCACGCACCTCTCATATCTTCTCCCAAATCGCTATGTTTTCGTGCATCTCTCGTAGCTTCCCCATATCACCGTGTTTTCGCGCACTTCTCATAGCTTCCCCTATATTGCTGTGTTTTCACGCACCTCGCATACCTTCCCCTATATCGTTATGTTTTTGCGCACCTCTCATACCTTCC